>NW_006399850.1:4911754-4912309 GCF_000299155.1 Elephantulus edwardii | reverse complement strand
CTCCTCTAAATCTAAACATTCAGATTAAGACAGACTAGGAAGAAGGATTGGCCATCCACTTCTGAAATGGCAGGCCTCTGAAAACCCTATGTACCTATGTACAAAATATATATTAGATGAAGTAAAACCAGAATGCTCCTTTAAAGTAAGGATGGTGAGACTTTATATTACAAACTTTGAGTATGTTATCAGGAGGAATCAGTACCCTGATAAAGATAGCAAGTTTGGTAAAGCAGAGGGTCATTGAAAAAGAGGAAAACCCTTAAGTAGATAGACTGGCAAAGAAACAGCAACAATGGCTCTTAAAAAGAATGATGATTGTGAAGAAATGTTCAAAATCCCTAGCTCTAAGAGAGATGCAAATCAAAACAACTATGAGATATCATCTCACCCCAGTAGGACTAGCAAAATTTAACAGAACAGCAAGCAACAAATGCTGGTGAGGTTGCAGAGAGACTGAAACTCTTATTCACTGTTGGTGGAATTGTAAAATGGTGGAAGATGGTGTGGTGCTTTCTCAAAAAGCTGCAAATAGAGATACCATTTGACCCAGTA
>NW_006399850.1:4902046-4911654 GCF_000299155.1 Elephantulus edwardii | reverse complement strand
AAATATTCTTTAAGTGATTCCACAATCATTTGTCTACTTGCTTTACTGAATAACTTGGAGTTGCTGTGATGTTGAACACTGTGCCATAGCCATGTCAAATACCATAATGGTTACCAATCATGTACAATGTTTGGAGGAGCTTCCAGACTGATTTGAGTTGGGAAGCAGGAGTGGCATCCACTTCCTAAACTAGATGACTCTGGAAACTCTATAAACTCTATAAATGCATAGAAATGATGTTTGTTGTAGAACAGAGGTCAGGTCTTCTGTACAAGGGTCGCTATGAGTTGTATTCAACTTGACAGCACTTAACCACTCCTAAGTGAGACTAGTATTGTTATATCTGGAGGAACATTCTTCCACTTTGTACATCACTCTTTGTCAATGTGCTGTATAAAGTAATCTGGTTTTGCTGTGATGCTGAATCTTGTGCCATTGGGTTATCTCCCAATTTGGACAGTGTTTGGTGGAGCTCCCAGCTGTAAAATAGGTTTGGAAGCAAGAGTAGTTTTCACTTCCTAAACCATGTGCTTCTGGAAACTCTATGAACTTGGAAAAATGACAATAGTTATGAAAAGGCATTAGGTCTTTTGTTCATAGAGTTGCTGTGAGTCGTTTTCAACTCAACAGCAATCAACATCAACATATAGCAACAAACTAAATATCTGGAACACAATAAAACACTCAACAGTAGCTATCAATGTCAGAAAGCATTAAATTGCAACTTACTTGGTTATTTATCATTTCAATTCAAATTAGTATTACACATAAATGGCCTTTTCTACCACCAATCAGTGTGTGTGTGTGTGTGTGTGTGTGTGTGTGTGTGTGTGTGTAGTCTTTAATGTCTGTGGAGGCTGTTGAAAGGAGTAGTATTTGTAAGCAAAACATAGAGCACTTTGGTAAAAAGCAAAATGAAAAGAGCAGTTACTCAGGAGATTAGAATCAGTTGTGTAGGTGTTTAGCTGCACTTACTATGTGCCCAGATATCAAGAATGGCTTTATGGTTTCTTGGCCCCTAAGGCAAAAAAGAAATAAAAAGTCGACATGTTTTCAGAGAATCTCATGAGGATTATCCGGATTGTCCCTTTCCGATTGGTCAGGAATTTTAAATCTCTACTGACCTGGAGCAGATTAAAAATTATAGGACACAGATGAGATTTATGTGCCAGCCCCATGTATCACTTTTCTCACCTCAATCACCTTAGTCCCCAGAATACTATTTTTATTAAATGCCTTGATACTGGAAAATTTAACAGGTTGTCCTTATTTTGCTTATTTCTCCAAAATCCTACTCTAAAAAATTTTTGGCCTTTCAGCTACAGAAATCTTTCTAAGAGGCACATAAAAGTGTCAATGTTAGCCAGTACTCCAATGATGCATGGCATACTTCTTACTAGAGCAAAGGCAATGAATGGTAAAGGTATTGCTTTGAATCAAATACTGACATGGGGCCAGATAGTGGCATGTAGGACAGTCTGTGATACAGCTGGCTATAACTGCATGGAGTGCCTAGATGCCATATGCATGAGGTGCACACCACCTCAGAATCATTCTCATGCTAGCAATTTTGGAATTTTGAACTTACATCTATTACATATGTGTAAGGGGAATAAGGACCAGAAATTGGAGAAAATTGTCATACCTTATTTGACTTACTCTTACTTAGCCTTCAGAGCTCAACTAAAACAAATGCCTTCCTTATGCCTTAAAAGCTCTCTCTGAGATCTCATCACCATTCTACCATCACCGCCTCTGCCTTCTCTGCTATCTATCACCCCACCACCATTTACTAAAACCACACCAAACCACCATTACCATCATACAATCCAGTCTACATGGGCTACTTGATGCCCCTCTTGATGCAATGCCATACTATATTTTATTATAATTTGTTACTTTGTCACTAAACTTTAACTTTTTTTGGACACAGCAGCTGCTTTGCTCATTTTGTTTCTCCAATGCGTGCAATTGATACTCAACAAATATTCACTGGATGGATGAATAAGAAAATCCTAAATACAGAATTACCACTCAGATGTATTTCCTGTGGAGTTATCTTATTTTAACAAATTATAAATAGATTCTCTAATTGGAAATTATTCTAATAATTGTATTATTTCCAGTCACTAAGGAATTCTAATGGGTCAATTTACTGAATGATCGCTTAGTGACCAGAAGGAAGTAATGCTGTTAATTTCAAAGAAAATTCCAAGTAGAATTAACTCACAGGAAAGTTACCCTTAAATACTTCCTCAGATGATGGGGAGTGGGAGGGCAGAATATTAATTCGGTGCACATTGTATTTCTGGATCCTTGAAAAATCTATATATGGTGGTTGTCATATATTGGAAGCTAATTTTTGAAACTTACTGTAAAGAAATCTCAATCCTCTATTGTCTTGAGTTGTGATTAGACCATCTATAAATGGAATTTATGCTTGACTGTAACATAGATTGTCAAATTGCTCACATCTGATTCTAGATCAACGGTGTATGTATGTATGAGGAGCGAAAAGGACAAGGACTAAAAACTATTTTAGTTCTTTTAAAGGCTATTCCTTTTCTTTGTAAAACTTGCACATAATTTAGGGAGGGAAAAAAGAGAAGAGGTACAATGTAGAGATAAAAAATTATTTCCAAAATAAGAAATAATACTTAGAAGCTAAGAAAGATATTTTTTTTCTAAAAGAGGTAGACTTTTAAAATACATATTTCCATTCTTAGCATCACATGAGTCATTAATTCAGAAAGTCAATATGACTTTGGAGTCTGCACTTTCAAATAACATGAAATTATCGTTCTATCTGGTCCTAATTCTGCCACTAACAATGTAACATTAAGGAAGTGACTTCAACTTTCTGTCTCTATTACTGTAATTTCAGAAGACTTACATAGCTATCCCCTGGTTTCTTCACGTTCTTTGACTTTATAAACTTCTACACATCAATACCAAATGTTCCTTGCTTTCTCTTCCTACCTCTCCCAATTAGAAACCAAAGACCCATAATATGGAGAAATGTACTAAAGATAAACAACCATCCAGTAACGTCAAGGTTCTGTTTTCACTTCCTTTTCTTTGACAGAGAAAGAGAAGTTGCTTTATTCTGCTGTCAAGCTCCAGAGAATTATAGGTACAATAACCATGTTTGAATTTTAAGGCCTTCATCAATCAAATTCCCCCAGGGCTTCATGGTGATCTCATTTCAATAATTCAACTCCTTACAACAACAGAGAAGAAATAAGAAAGACAAACAGACAAACTGAGTTACAGGGCTCCCCAGGCTGCTGTTGTCACTTGTCCCTTTAAACAATACATTCCCATAAGAAGAATAAATTCTGTCCTGGAATAGGCCATCCATATTTACCACACAGCAATCCCCAAGGAGAGAGAATCTACTCAATCACTACTCCATTCTTCTCCTTACTTCAGAGGCAGGAAACACACAGAAAGAAGATGAGAGTAAATGTGCAAAGAAAGATAAGGAAAGGTTGACTTTGCATTTGAAGTTAAGAATTACATGTTACCATGGTTTTATAGCATCTTTATTTAATTTTATCTTTTTCTTATTAATTTTATATTTGTTGTTGTTCTTGTTAAGTGCTGTCAAATACAACTCATAATGACCCTATAAACAAAAGACCTGAACCTTGTTCTATAACTATCATTGTTTCTCTATGTTCATAGAGTATCCAGAGGCATGTGGTTTAGAAAGTGGCTGCTACTCCTGCTTCCAAACCTGAATCAATCCACCAAACACTGTTCATGATGGGTAACCATTATGGTATTTGACAAACCTGTGGCACAGTGTGTTCAGCTTCACAACAACCCTAAGTTACTTGTGTACAACATATAGACAAACCACTGCTGTTCCACTTAGAAGAATGCTCATCACAAAATCAATTAACACTAGGCCCTCAGGCCTGTAGCCCTCAGGGGCTACCACTTTTTAAATACAGGCATGTCCACTAGGTGCTGGTTGACTGTAAACCAAGAGACTTCCAGCCCACAGTTCATTGTTAGCTAAATCTGGAAAATCCCATCAATTGATATCCCACTGTAGGGAGGGCAGAAATAAAAATCAAAACAAATGCAAAAAACAACCAAATGTTCCATACTCAAACCTCATCAAGATATGAAAAACCATTTTCAAGAATCCAATCACTTCACAGGAACCTCCAAGCTGTAGATTTAGTGTGAAGTGGTTGGAATTTTATATAAAAGATCTTTTTTTATTTTTTTTTAATCCCCACCTATGTCAACTGACAACCTTTGCTCCTAAAGAGGTAGTAGGATCTGCAGTACATCCCAGATGTTGGAAGCAATGGGAGTGATTCAGGAAGGTGACATGAAATCTGTGATTTTAAGCAGCAAATGAAGTTATCTCTTTGGAAAGTGAATATGAACACATCTCACTACAGATTAGAAAGTAAGTACAAGTATTTATGGCTTCTTGACTTGCTGAGGACTACATCCTTGTCAGAGATTATAACTATGACAGAGGCTTTGATTCTGAGAAAACATGTTGTGGGGAGAAAGGTAAGACAAATGCAAACCATCTTTAGAAGCAGAGCTATTGATATCAGGAAAATACGTGAAATTGTTCACTATGGATTAGTTAGTAAGCACAAGTAAACCATGTTTACCTTGCTGATCTGGTATTCTAACAATGGGCACACCTGATCATTGTCTTCTAATCAATTACAAGGTGCTTTTTGTTGGGTTCTTAATGGCAATCTTTAGGTCAGTAGTCAAGCTATTATTTTTTTTTTCTCCATCCTGGGACTATTTCTACCACGGTTCAATTTCCATCAATAATGCAACAACAAATTTTCAAAATAACTGAATATTTAGTGTTTGGGTTTGTCATCTGTTTAAGTCAGCTCAAGCATAATTAAACTGCCTAAGAATTCATTATGAGCCCTGGTGGCACAATGCCTAAGAGTTCAACAGTCTCAACCCACCAGCCATTTGGCAAAAGAAAGATACGGCTTGATTAGGATAGGACAAGTTTTTCACATAATGGTTTAGGATTAGTAGACATATCAAGAGTTTCAAAGTGAATCCTTCTAAATAAATAATAATTTGATGTTCTTATCCTGAGAAGAAATTATTTTGATGAGGATAAGTTGAGCAGCTTAGTTCAAATCAATGAAGTTGTGTAAATTTTATCTTCCTCAAGAAGTATTCATTCTCAGTATTTAAAAAAAATATTGATGGGATCTGTCAAGTAGAATTATTTTAATGAATAAAACTGAACAATAAAGTACTTTATGGAGGTAGTTTGTTGGGGCTCCCAGAACCAAAGCTCCATGAACCTAGTGGCTTCTCTGTAACCAACTGGTGATTCATTCTCACCACCACCACATCATGAGGATTGATGTAGCTAAGAGCAATAAAAGATACAGAGATGTGACAAGTAAGCAGCATATATATAGGCTAAGCATTTACCAGGTTGGTATAATCAGAAAATGCACATTTAACCGTTCCATAGAAATGCTGCAAAACACCTGCTGTTGTCCTTCCCTGTCTTTCTGATTTTACAGATGTTCTAGAAAAGACAAAATTCTTAACATAGAGTCACCTACCACAATGTCTCTAATATTTTAGGGTAAAAATATCATTAACTCACTATACCAATATGTGTGTTGTTGTTGTTAAGTGTTATCAAGTTGTAGACGACTCATAGTGACCCTATGAACAAAGGACCTGAATGAACAATTCTATAACTTTCATCATTTCTCCAAGTTCATATGGTTTCTGGAGGCAAGCTATTTCAGAAGAGCTTCCTGCTTCCTTCCAGTTGTTTATTCGGGGAGCTCCACCAAACACTGTCCACAGTGGGTAACCATTCTCACATTTGACACATCTGTGTCGTGTTCAGCATCACAGCAAGCACAAGTTATCTCTTTACAGCAAAATGGACACACCAGTGCTATGCCACTTAGAATAATGTTTGACCAAATACAATTAAAACTAGGCCTGAGGGCCACAGATTAAAATCAAACACCTTTGACTTGGTAGCATATAACTTTATATCTACCAGGCCCACACAGCTCTCTTTATGTTTAGAAACTATTAATTTTCTTATATCAATAATCATGCAACAATCAAGATGGACATAAACTTTTTTTTTAAAGTTTACTTTAAGATATAGTAACAAAGAGAAAAACCAGGGGTACAAAAACAATATTGTCTTCGGTTGCATAATCTCCAATATTTATGAAATTTCCAATTTTACTTTTTTATTTGGATGGAAATAGCTAAAACACATTAATCATCTACTCTTAAATGGTGGTCATATGCATCCATTTTTGTATATTGTTATGTGCTGTCAAGTTGACTTCAACTCATAGGGACCCTATGTACAAAAGCTCTGAACCTTGCTCTATCTTGAGCCAATCTCATTGTCTCTGACATGCCTACTCTCATTATCCCAGCCACTGAGTCAATCCATCTCCTCCAGTGTCTTCCTCTCTTGTACTGTCCTGCCACAATGTTCTTGTATAGGACATAGAATTATTCATTAGCCTGAATTCCAGAATCATAGGAGACCTATATCTAGACCAAGAAGCTATTATCCAAATAGAACAAAGAAACACTTGCAGGATTTAAAATCAAGAGAGATATGTGCCAGGGCTATTAGAGAAGTTAGACTCTAAGAAGCAAAATGTAACATCTGGATGGGAGGAAGATTCCTCAAAACCTGCATCATGCAGATAGTACAACTTTGCTCACTGAAATTGAGGACTTGAAACTCTTGCTATAGAAGTTCAAAGACAACAGCCTTTGATAGGATTACATCTGAGTATCAAGAAGACAAAAAATTTCACTATTGGACCAACAGGGCAACATCAAGATAAATGAAGGGGAAAAAATGTCAATGGCAATTATTTAATCTTGCTTGGATCTACAATCTTGGCATCAGCAGCCGAGAAATCAAAAGACATATTGCACTGGGAAAGTGTGTTGTTATGGACCTCTCTAAAATTCTGAGGAACAATGATGTCAAGCTGAAGACTAATGTGCCCCCTGAGTCAGGCCATGATCTTTTCAATCACTTGCTATTCATCTGAGAATTGGACAATTAATAAGGATGACAGAAGGAAAATCTATGTCTTTTAGTTGTGGTGTTGGAGATGAGTACTGAATATTCCATGAACTGCCAAAAGAACAGATATGTCTTAGAAAGAGTGCAGCCAGAGTGCTTCTTGGAGGCAAGGATGGTGAAGTTTTGTTTCACATTGAGCTTGCTGTTAGACATGGATGATATTCCTTGGAAAGGGATATCATGCTAGCAAATGTGGAGGGCCAGTGAAAGAGAGAAAGACCCTTACTTAACCAGATGTATTTAGCACACTGATTACAGCAATGGGATAAGTATGTTAGAGATAATGAGGATGGCACAGGGTAGGACAGGGTTCAGATATGTTGTTCACAGGGTCACTATGAGTTGAACTCGCCTTAAAAGCACATAACAACAACAGCAATTGTATTGTTAGGTATATTATTAATATTTTTATATTTAAAAATATAACTTGTTGTTAGTAAAGATAATAAAATCAGGAAAGGTTGAGACAAGGGTTTAACCTCTCAAGAGTTGTGCTGCCAATCCAAAACCAAGTGATTCAAATCTACCTACCACTACACTAGAGAAAGATAGGCAAACTCTTGTGCCATTCACTGCATCTGAAAACCCACTGGAGAGTCAGGTAGGTGTTGGTTCTGACTGGACAACACATAACAACATAAAATCAGTATGTTGAGCAAATAATCCAAGAAGCTGATCTAAATGAAGATCTAAATTGTTGATGTTGTTGTTGTAGTTGCCATTGAGTTAAATACAACCCATAGAGACTCTATGAAAATTAGATTTGAACCCTGTCCTATCCTCTATCATCCTGGCACTTCCTGATACGTTAAAGCCCATCGCAATAGTCACCATGTCAATCTACCCTTCCTCTCCTTTGCTGACCTTCCAGCTTCCCAAGCATCATGTCCTTCTCCAAGAAATAGCCCCTCCTAGCAACATGCCTGCATTATGTGAAGTGAGGCCTCAATATCCTTGCCTCCAAAGAGCACTCTAATGGCACCTTCTCCAAGACATATTTGTTTTTTCTTCTGGCAGCGCACTGGATGTTTAGACCTCTTCTCCAACACTACAACTCAAAGACCTCAATTGCCTTGTAATGTATGAAGTAGTATATGACATCAGAAATTGAATAAAGACTCAATAGTAATCTGTAATATGCAGAACACAACTTTGCATATTTAAACTAAGAATACTTGAATACTTCAATGATGGAGATCAAAGACTTCAGTATGGATTATAATTCAACCTACAGGAAACAAAATCCTCACAATTAGGCAAGTAAGATAAATCAAGATAAAAAAAAGATCTAAGAAATCAAATGGCACATTGCTTTGAGAAAACCTGCTGCCAAATAGGTCTTTAAAGTACTTAAGTACAAGTATCTTATTTTGAAAACTAAAGTGTGTCTTATCTAAACTATGGATTTTTCAAGCATTTATCATGCATGTGAAAGTTGGAGTTGAACAATAGATAAGGAAGATCAAAGAAGAATAGATACCTTTGAATTGTATTTGAATAATGAATGTACCATAAACAAAAGTCCTCACCACTGGACCTACATCATGATAGATGGAGAAAAGATTAAAACTATCAACAACTTTATCTTACATATCTTAATGGTCTATATTTGACAGACTTGGTACCAGTAATCAGGTGATCAGATCAGGAGATGCATTGCTTGGGGCAAGTCGGCTGTCAGAGACCTCTTAGAACTACTGAATAGCAATGTCAGCTTGAAGACTAAAGTGCACTTGATAGAAGCCACTTAATATGCAGCTGAGAGCTGAACAGTTAATAAGGATAACAGAAGAATGGATGACTTTGTGCTGTGCTGTTGAAAAGAACTAAATATCTCACAGACTGTCAAAAGAAGAAACTGATATGTTTTGAAGAAAGTATGATCAGAGTTCTCCCTGAAGACAAGTATTGCAAAGCTTCCTCTTACATACTTAGAGCATGTTGTTAAGTGAGGCTATTCCTTGGAAAGGGATATCTTGCTTGGAAATGTCGAGAGTCAGCAAAAGAGAAGTACTTCAACCAGATGGATTGACACAGTGACTGTAGCAATGGATAAAAGTGTGTCAGAGAAGATAAGAACAGCACAGGATAGGACAGGGTTCAGACTTATTGTTCATAGTGTCATTATGAGTTGCATGCAGCTGAACAGCACCTAACAAAAACAACATAGACTCCCAAAAGAACAAACAAATTTGTTTTCAAAGAAGTGTAACTAGAATGTCCCTTAGAAGGAAAGTTAGTGAGACTTCATCTCATATACTTTGAGTATGTCATTAGGAGGGTGAATCCCTGTCAACATCTTACCTGATAAAGTAAAGGGTCTTTTGTGCCACTATTAGAGCCTCTACTCAGAATATTATTGCTTTTCAATTTTTGATTCATGCACTTTTAACTTGTTGGTTAAATTTGTATCTTCTAGGCTGCAACACTTCCATGATACATCTTCAAGGATATGAACATGTACGGCTAAGCACAATTGATAACAGTGCATCTAAAT
>NW_006399850.1:4896804-4900016 GCF_000299155.1 Elephantulus edwardii | reverse complement strand
TACAGCAACTCTAGGTTTTAATCTGTTCTTCAGTTCCTTGAGCTTAAGAAATGCTGAGCGAGTTCGGCCCTTTTGATTTTCTGACTCTAGTTCCTCGCACATTTCATTCAAAATCTCTGTAAATGTTCATTAAAACAAATAAAATTTAATTAAAAAAAACACAAAAGACCCTCAAAGAGATAGATTGACACAATGGCTGCAACAATGAAGCAAGCAGTGAATGTGAGGATGGACCAGGTCAAAGTAGTGTTTTGTTATACAAAAGATTGCTATAAGGTGGAGTCCACTCGAAGGTACCTAACAACAAAAACAACATGATTTAACTTCAGAAACTCTCTACTAATGAACATATGTCTTCAAAAAGAACTTTTCAGAACCTTTTCATCCCCTATTTGTATTCTTTCTTTACTTCATGGGCTGTCTAGGGCTAAGACTGTTGTTGTTTGCCATTGAGGAGTTGGCCCTGATCCTGAACTGACTCTCCAACAGGTTTTCAGAGGCAGTTAATTGCACATGGAAGAGATCGCCCATCCTCCTCCTGCAGAGCAGCATGTGGATTTGAACTGTGTGCCTTTGGAATTGCAGCACAGCTTCTTATCACTAGACTAGAGAAAAGGCGAACAAGTGCATAAGAAAACCGCATAAATTTATAAATAAAGTACAGGTTCTGCATCACAGAATGGCTTGTAGAAGAAAGCGTGTTTCATTATATTTTTTCCTCTTTGACCTTTAGAAAATGAGTGTTAATGAGATATTAAATAGTTTGAAATAATTTTTCTTTGGTATAGTAAAAAAATATTCTTAAATAATCTGTCCAGGCTTTTTGAGACTTGTAGTTAACCTTTAAATAACTCAGGAATAAATTTCTGAATAAATTTAAGAATAATTCAGAACATTGCTCTTACTGCACATCATTAATAAAATGTATCATTTCCAGTAGAAAAATGTTACTTGAAATGATGATAGATAGATAGATAGATAGATAGATAGATAGATAGATAGATAGATAGATAGATAATAGATAGAATATATATATATATATTATATATATATCCCAAAGTAGTTGAGGAAAATACAGATTTTATTCACCTGACTTCTAACTAGGCTTTATAAAATGAACACTAAATACAGATACATTAGCTTTTAGCTTTATAGCCAAACGATTTCTCTTTTACAAGAAGAAAATATTGGAAAGTAAAGTGTGTACCTCTGAAGTTAACCTATTTGTAAACATTTATACTTTTACCCAAAAAAAAGTCCCTTATAGTTCAAAATATATACCAATAATATATCTTTGTGGTTATGTGCTAGCAGGTCAGAACCAAAGTTGGCACTCCAGTGGGTTTTCAGCAGCTGTAAATCTCACAATAGGAGATTGTCCATCTTTATCCACAGAATAGCTGGTGGATTCAAACTGCTTATCTTTCCGTTGGCAGGTACACTTCTTACTCACTAGGATACCAGAGCTCCTGACCAAATATCTAGCTAACTTTTTTCTCATTGTTTGTTATCTACCTCTCTACTTTTAAAAAAATTTTAGAAATATGGAAGCTTTGAGAATTTAGGAATTTGAAAAGTGGTCAACATTTTTGTGTGTCCAAAGTCTTGCTTAGAAACTCTTTGCATATCCTAGGATTTATATACACATTTATTTATATTTTCCTTTAATATATGCATGACTTCTTTCAATTCATTTTTTATATTGTCAAAAATTTTTTTATTTATAGTGTGAAATATGACAGCTATTTTGCTTCTGAATTAACATATTTATCTCTAAAATAGATACTGAAATGATATTTTACCATTGTCATTGCCATTGTTACATGCTGTGGAGTGCACTAAGATCCTATGAATAAGAGATCTGAACTTTGTCCTATCCTGCGACAATCTCACCATCTTTGACATATTTGAGCCCATTGTTAGAGCTACTGTCAATCTGCCTTGTGGAGAGCCTTCCTTTCTTACACGCCACCTTTTTCAAATGTGCCATCCTTTTCCAAGGAGTAATCCCTTCTAACAACATTCCCAAAAGATTTAAGATGAAGTTTCCTAATCCTTGCCTTTAAGGAGCAGTTGGCTGTACTTCATTTAATACATATTTGTTCACAAGATATTCAATACTCCAATACTCTCTCCAACACCACAACTCAAAAGCATTGATTCTTCTGTCATTTTTATAATTGTCCAATTTTCAAATGCATAGCAATTAGTTGAAAAGACCAGGGCTTTTATCAGGTGCACCTCAGTCTTTAAAAATACATCATTGCTTGGATTGAGAAGTTGTGATACATCTATATAATGAAATACCATGCAGCAGCATATAAGAGCAATCATTTTGTAAATTATTACCTAACTTGGGAGGGACTGGAGAGCGTTATGCTGAGTTAACTCATTCAGTCCCACAAGGACAAATATTGTAAAAAATACTGTAGAATGAGTATGAGGATCCAAGGTGGGGGAGGGGAAGGTAGAAATAGAGGGGTGAGGGATGGGGGGGTTGGGTGTTAATCATAAAGTTGCACAGTTCTATGGATGGCTGGGGTGAAGGAAATGGGAGAGATCTTCTGTGAAAAATAATGTATTCACACTTTGTAAATAAATCAGAGTAAAATTTTTTAAAAAGAGGGGGATACATCATTGTTCCTCAGCACTTTAGAGAGATCTTTTAAAGTAAATTTTCCCAGTACAACACATCTTTTGATTTCTTGACTGCTAATACTAAGAGTTAGATGGATCTTGGCTGAACGCGAAGAGTACCATAATAATGTCTATCTGTGTTTCATTGACTATGCAAAGGCATTTGACTGTGTGAATCACAACAAACTGTGGCTGACTCTGAGAAGAATCAGAAACCCAGAACACTTGATTGTGCTTATGTGAAACCTACATTTGGACCAGAAGACAGCAGTCACAACAGAGCAAGAAAATACTGCATGGCTCAAAATTGGGAAGGGTGTAAACCAGGGATGTGTCCTATCTCCATACCTTTTCAATCTATATGTGCAACAAATTACTTGGGAGGCTGGGCTCTATGAGGAGAAATGAGGCATAAGGATTGGACATAGACTCATCAGCAATCTGTGCTATGAAGATAACACAACCCTGCTTGCTAAAACTGAGGAGGACCTGAAGCGCTTGCTGCTGAGGGTCAAGGACTGCAGCCTTCAATATGGATTGAAGCTCAACATCAAAAGAACAAAGATTCTCACCAC
>NW_006399850.1:4887814-4891820 GCF_000299155.1 Elephantulus edwardii | reverse complement strand
ATGGAAATTCAAAATCTCTGAAAATGTTTATTAAAATTAATAATAATAAAAAAATGTAAATAAAAAAAGAACGATAATTGTGAGGATGGCACAGGATTGGACCATATTTTATTCTGTCACCCAGAGGGTCAATGTGAGTAGCCACAGGCTCAGTGATACCTTACCAGACAACAATAAAGTACAACTTTTATTCACTCTATTAGATTTGGAAAGGTTTTATATTTTATTATTTCTATTTATTGTCTTTGTAATCAGTGGGGTTTTTAATGTCTTTATTTCAACATTGTTAACAGTCTACCGGGAAACACTGTATGGATTTATTCTTATGTTATAGAATTATAGTCATAGAACATAACATAAATTTTTTACCAAATCTCTGCTTCTCAAATTTTTAAATAATTACATTTTGTATCAAATAAATGATTAATTTTTCTAATTATTCCACAGATTAAAAAAACATTCAATTTAAATTAGGATGCTTACTTATTCTATTATTTATCTATTATGGTTCCAAGTAAGAAAGATGAGCAATCTCCTCCTACATGATTTGTAGCCTTAGAAACCCACTGAGGGTCAATGAAGGTGACTTGGTTCCAACGAGGAGAATATCACTTATTTAAATAAGTACTGAAGTCTTTCACCCAAACACTGTGTATTTTTAATATTCTACTTTCATTTCCCTTTATTTATTCATCTCCTTTGTGGCTTTAGTGCATAAAATCATATCTTCATAAATTGTGCCTTGTGTGCTACTGTGTCAGTTCCTGATCATAGCATCACTATAGGACAGAGTAGAACTTCACCAGAGAGTCCTAGACTAACATCTTTTTTTTTTTTTAGACTAACATCTTTTAAAGAAGCTGATCACCAGCTCTCTTCTCTTGGTAACTGGTGGATTTCAGCCTGCACATTTCCACTGACAACCAAATATTTAGCAACTAAACCATCATCCCTAATTTTGTGATTTTCTTTCTTTGTTTTTAGATTCAGTGCCTTTAGCAATAAATTGCACCCTTTTGCTATTAGCATACCAGTTGTTCTTTTTTCTTTCTTTGCATTTGTCTGATCTCTTTATTTTTAACCACTTTATATAATTTTTCAGGAATGTTTCTTATGAGAATTAAGTAGGTAAGTTTTGTTTTTAACTCTAAGTCTTAGTCACTCAGTGATACAATGGAGTCTATTTGTATTTAGTAAAATGTCTAGCATATTTTATCTCATTCTGTGCAACTTTTTTATGTAATAAAATAACATTTTCAGTGTCCTGTTTTATTGTTATTAAAGCCTATTTGGGTCCCATTCCTCTTTTATTGTTAAAATAATATTCTGATTCATTATGCTTTTTCACTTTTAATAGAAATGTTTCTATATTTTCTCTTAAGACTTTCATTTACCTGCTGTCATAATAATATTTTTCTCCACCTCTGTTTAAAACAAGTTGTCAACTACTTTCTCCCATAAAAATATTCTGTTCTGCTCTCCTTTTTCACCCCCATCCTTGATCTTCAGCACTTTGGAGGGGTCCTTAATAGATTTTCCCAGTGAAATATGTCTTTTGATTTCTTGATTGCTATTACAATGGATATTGTTTTGGGAACCAAGAAGGATTAAATCCTTGACAACTTCAATATTTTCTCCATCTATCATGGAGTAGTCTATTGATCCAGTAGTGAGGATTTTTGCTTTCTTGATATTGAAAAACAGTACACACCTGTAGAAGCTGACAATTCCCAGGACCATAGGTCAGGTTTCAGAAAAGAGCTGTCAGAGGAAGCTAATGAGTCCAAGGTCAGTAGGGAGGGCTACAGACTATTGGTTTTAGTAACTGACATGTTCCTGATGGGCAAGGATTGCAGTTGGTTCAAGTCTAGGGGTGAAAAGCTAGATGAAGGAACTGGCAAAAAGCTGGCTTTGTCAGAGAGTCCATACACATATATTCAATGCATGCCATTTAACTAAAGAAAGAGACTCACCTTATATCAGATTGGTCTGATCATAACATTATATAACTCCTCTTATCCTCTTTAATTAAAATCATAGAGTTGAGCTTTACAACACATAAGATAGATTCATTAGACTGAGAAATATGCACATGTTAGCACAATATTAACCACCATTCCATGTTTTAGTTGTTTTGTTTTCTTTTACTTTAGATCAGTATTGTTGTAATATGTCATCGAGTCGACCAGGACTCCAAGCACCCTATGAAAACTGACTCTGGTCCTTGCCCTATCCTTACCATCTCTGGCACACCTAACCTCTTTGCCTGAGTCACTGCGTCAATCCATCTCATTCATTATCTTCCTCTCTAGCACCTGACCCTGTACCTTTGCAAGCATGAGTTCCTTCTCCAAGAACCGCTCCTTCCTGGAAACATGCCAAAATATGTGAGATAGAGCTTCAAAATCTTTTGCCTCCAAGAGGCAACTTGATTTCACTCTTTCTAGGACAGATCTGCTTGTTTTCTTGGCAGTCCATGGTATCTGCAATACTACTCTCTAGCACCATACCTCAAAGTCATAGATTCTTCTTCTGTCACCCTTATTCATTGTCCAGCTCTCAGATGCACAATAAGCAATTGAAAAGACTTTGGCCTGAATATAGTCTCTAGACTGACACCAATGCTCTTTATCAGTATGGATATATCCTTGACAGCAGATTTTCACAATCAACTTGTTATTTGGTTTCCTAACTGTTGGTGCCAAGAATGTTGATTGTGAACTGATATTGGAATTTCTCTTGAAGCAGACCCCTTGAATTTCAAGAGAACTAATTTAGCTTTTACCTTATACATTTCCAGACAACCTATCATTTGCTATTTAATGGCTTTAATTTAATCTGCTTCTCAATGTTTTCTCCTCAACCTCTTTAATTTATGTTTCATTTCTCATTTGATCAGTCTTTCAACAACTGATTTTTCTGAGAAAAGATAAAATGTGTCATTAGTTCCTCAAATAAAACCAAACTCTGTTTCTAATGTTAATCTTATCACATCTCCTTAAATGATATTTATTTTCAGGTATGATACTCCATGTATACACTTGGTTGAACAATTGCAATAGACTCTATTTTGAGGAGGTAATTCCTTCCCAGTCATATTTTTCAATGTTCTCCAGCATTAAGTCCTCAAGTTCCAGACCACATTGTGCTGTTACTCACAAATTCTCTAAAAGTCCATTAATTCAGAAGTGGATGACCAGTTTTATTTTCCTAGTCTATCATAGTCTGAAAGTTCCATTGAAACCTATCAATCCTGGGTGGACCTACCACCATTTGCATCAGTGGTAGCATGCTTCCCACATCACAGCAGCACAATATGACAAAGTGAAAGACTGTGGTTGCATAGTTGTCATTCTTATTGCATGCCATCCAGTCAATTCTGACTCTTAGTAACAATATATGACAGAATAGAATGCCCCCACCAGGGGTTAATAGGCTGATATCTCTTATGGGAATAGATAATAGGGGCTTTTTTTCTTAAAGGTTGTAGATGAGCCATTAGGCGAACATGGGTTGGGGTGGGGGGAAACTGAATGACTATGGCGAATTTATTATAAAGACCAATAACATTAGAATGGAGGATAATTAAATACTGAAAGAAATGAGAATACAACTATTTCATAAAGATTTAATCAATGCCTTTTTCAAGGCTAAGAATGCATAATAATGGCAAAGAATAATGATAAGTCTGCAAAACATAAGATGTGAATCTGGAAGGCATCATGCTGAGTGAAGTAAATCAGTCACAAAAGAACAAATATTGTATGAAAAACCCTTTCATTTTTAAAAGTCAAGAAGAGATTTATGCAGAGAAAAAAGCATTCTTTAATGATTATCAATAATGGGAGGAGAAATCACTCACTAAATAGCTTTTTAAAAGAAACACAAAACACTTGCTTTCAGTCTATTCTATCTCAGAGTGACTAGAACTTCCTCATAGGGTTTCAAGGCTCTAAATCTTTATGTCAGCAGACATAAAGACATCAGTCACACACACACACACACA
>NW_006399850.1:4886303-4887714 GCF_000299155.1 Elephantulus edwardii | reverse complement strand
TCTTTGCAATTACTTGTTATGCATCAGGGAGCTGAACAATGACTAGGGATGATAGAAGGAGAATTGATGTCTTTGAGCTGTGGTACTGGAGAACAAACAAGTTCTTCCTGGAGAGGGTGAAGCCAGGCTGCTCCTTGGAAGCAAGGCTTCTCAAGCTTTGTCTGACATATTTTGGGTATGTTGCAAGGCGGGAGAAGGACTTCATGCGTTGGAGGGTGGAGGGACAGCACAGGAGAGGGAAATGCTCGATGAGATGGATTGATTCAGTGACTGGAATAATAGGGGTAGTTGTATTATAGACAATAAGATTGACACAGGATAGAGCAGGTTTTAGAGCTGTTGTACGTAGGGTCACTATGAGTCCCAGGCAATTTGATGGTACATAACAATAGCAAAATAACCATACTAAGAGTGTTGATTATGGACTCAAGCAAGATGAAATTGTTGACAATTTCAATCTTTTCTCTATCATGATGTTTCCTACCGGCTCAGTAGTGAGGATAGTTTTTCCTTTAGTCTGAGATATAATCCATATTGAAGCTTGTAGTCTTTGATCATCTGAAACAAATGCTTCAAGCACTTTTAGCAAGCAAGGTTTTGTCATAGGCATACCACAAGTTGTTGGGTCTTCCTCCGATTCTGATGCCACATTCTTCATTATAAAGTTCAGTTTCTTAATAATTTGCTTACAGATTGAATTGGTATGGAGAAAAAAAATGGTGTTCAGTCTTGACACAAACTTTTCTTTATTTTAAACAATGCAGTGTTCCTTTGCTCTATTTGGACAATAGCCTCTTATTCAAGGTATAGGTTTCACATGGGTACAATTGCATGTCCTGAGTCCCATTCTTTTCAATGTTAGCCATAGTTTTGATCCACACAGTCTAATGTCTTTGCATAGTAAATAAAACACAGGTAGACATCCTGATATTCTCTCTTTTCACCCAAGATCCATCTGACATCAGCAATGATATCCCTTGAACCCTAACCTCTTCTAAATCTAACATGAATTTCTGGAAGTTCTCTGTTGATGAACTGTCTTCTTTTAAAAAAAATAATCTTCAGCAATAGTTTGCTTGCATGTGATATTAATCTTATTTTTATATCATTTCTACCTTTCTGTTGAGTCACTTTTTGAAGGTGGTAGGGAGAATAGGAATGAAAATAGATCTCTTCCTCTCATTTGACCCCGTCTTTTCTTGGCACAGTCTGGCGAGTATGTCCAGGGCTACATCTGTTTGTTGGAACATGTAAATAGGTATTCCATCAATTCTCGGGACCTTACTGTTTTCTTTTTTATTTTTTTATTAAATTTTATTTATTTTAATGAACATTCATAGAGATTTGGTGTTTTCATTCATTCATTGTTGAACTATTTTCTCTAACCCTCCTCCCCAGTTCGTTCTTCTTT
>NW_006399850.1:4849014-4876008 GCF_000299155.1 Elephantulus edwardii | reverse complement strand
CACCCCAGTCAAAATTAACTTGACTGAACTTCCAGTGGCTGTAAATTGCAGAGGGGAGACTGCTCATCTTTCTCGTATCTACCCATTTAAGGATTCAAACCACTAAAGCGGCTCGCCCTTTCAGTTAGCAGTAGAAACCCAGAGTTCACTATAATTTTAGGACATGAATTCGGAAGTAAAAGCAAGAGTTAAAGGAGATTTCATTATTTGATTAAGATTGTTGTTGTTGTAATGTGCTGAGTTAACTACAACTCATAGTGACCCTATGCACAATAGCTCTGAATCCAGCTCTATGCTGTCTCAGTGTCTCTGATACGCCTTATCACCCCAGATATTGTGTCAATCCAACTAATCTAGGATTTTCCTCTCCTGTGCTATCCCTCCACCCTTCCAAGCATGATGTCCCTCTCCAAGGACTGGTCCCTCCTGGCAACATGCCCAAAGTATTTGAGACAGAGCTTCAAAATCCTTGCCTCAAAGAAATAGCTTGACTTCACCTTCTCCAAGACAGACCTATTTGTTCACCTAGCAGTCCATGGTGTGTTCAATACTCTTCTCCAGCACCACAACTCAAAGGCATTGATTCTTCTCTGCTCCTTAGTCATTGTCCAGCTCTCTAGTGAATAGCAAGTAATTGCAAAGACCATGTCCTGGATCAGGTGCACACATCTTGGTTCCTAGACTAACATCATTACTCTTTATCACTTTGGAGAGGTCCCTGAAAGCAGACTTCCCTAAGGCAATTTGTCTTTTGATTTCCTGACTGCTGATGCCAAGAGTGTTGATTGTGGCATGGAGCAACATGAAATTGTTAACAATCTCAATCTCTTCTCCATCTGTCATGGTATTGCCTATTGGCCCAGTGGTGAGAATTTTCATTTTCTCTATGTTGAGCTTCAATACTAGAGACTGCAATCCTTGACCTTCTGCAGCAAATGATTCAGGCCCTCCTCAGTTTCAGCAAGCAAGGTTGTGTCATCCATCTAACGCAGGATATTGATGAGTTTTTCTCCAATCCTGATACCAAATTTCTCCACATCAAGATCAGCTCTCAAATGATCTGTTCTGCACGTATATTGAAAAGATATGGAAACAGGATACATCCTGGCACACTGCTTTTCTGATTTTGAATCATGTAGTGTGCTTCCTTGCTCTTTTCTGATGACTTCTTCCTGGTGCCCACCTAAGTTTTGAATGAGCACAATCAAGTGTTCCAAGATTCCCATTCTTCTCAAAGATAACCACAATCTGTTGTGATGCACCAAGTGAAAGGTCTTAGCATAAAATGAAATAAAGACATTACTGTGATTCTCTCTGCTTTCAGCCAAGACCCATCTGAAATTGCTGATGATGTCCCTAATGCCACAGCCTCTTCTAAATCCAGCCTGTATTTCTGATAGTTCCCTGTCAATATATTGGTTTTGGATGATCTTCAGTAGGATTTTGCTAGTGTATGATACTAGTGATATCATTTAATAATTTCTACATGTTTTGGATCAAACTTTTTTGGAATGGTAATCAATATGGATCTCTTTCAGTCAGTTGGCCAGGTTGTTCTCCTACAGATTTCTTGGCACAGATTCCTAAGTGTGTCAAGGGTTTGTTGAAATATTTTGGTTGGTATTTCATCAACTCCTGGGGCCTTGATTTTTGCTAACTCCTTCAGAGCAGATTGAACTTCCTCCTTCATCACCATTGCCTCTTGAACATAAGTTGTTTCATAGAATTCTTCTGTGTCCATTCTTTACGTACTCCTTCTATCTTCTTCTGATGTGTCCTAGATTATTCAATATTCTGCTCATTTGATTAAGGTAGGTTCATAGAAAACAACAACAAAAACTCCAACTCCTAATTGCCATCAAATTGATTTTTGACTCATTGTAACTCCATGTATTAGAGTGGAGCCTTTCCATAGGATCTTCTTGGCTGCAATAATTATGCAAAGAGGCCAACAGGCTGTTCTTCTGTGCTGCTGCTGGGTTCATTCAAACAACAAGATTTTCACTCAATGCCAAAGCACAACTCAGTTATACCACTCAGGATCTTGAATGCTGAGAGATAGTGTTTTCTTAGTTCATTAAGGTTACAATAATGTAGTTTAAAATAACCAGAAGATTGTTATGTAGTTGTAAGGAACTTTAGCTCATTCATAAGTTAGGATCATTTTTTTCTATTTTTCTTTTTTTAATAATTAAGGTCAGCACAAAAGTCAACACAAAGCAAAGATGATTAGTATGGAGAAATATGGAATCTCTGCTGTCTGACTAGATTCCACAATAACATTTTATAATCCTTTATTAAGAGATCTAAAATGGGGGGAGCTCTGGTGGCCTAGTGGCAAGAAACTGCACTGCAATCCCAGAGGTGCATGGTTCAAATCCACCAGACGCTCTGCCGGGAAAGGAGGGACAATCTCCTCCTGTACCAATCAGATCTGATCTGATGGTACACAGGCACACACACACACAAATAATAATAAAAATATTGAAAAAAGAGATCTAAAATGAACTTAACACTATAATCAAGAGAAAATGTATTCTACTACTGCATTAATTTCATATTTGGCCTAAAATAGTCAGAAGTTCCTTTTTGTTTCTTGAATTACCAGGTTAAATAGACTGTTGAAAACTTTTTAAAGATTTTAATACACTTTATATCTTTTTCCCTCCCAGACTCAATTATTATAATTCATGTAGAATAAGAATCACTTCCCTCAAACCATCTATGACTTGGCTTCTTTTCTTTTACTATGTTACTTCATAGTCTAGAACAAACTTGCACAAACCCACTCTCCCTTATTGATAAATAAAAGTACATACTTATATTTAGTTCTCTGTCACTATTGCTCCTACTACAATCTTAAAAACTACCCAGAATTATGATTTTCAGCTAAGATACCTATTTCTCTTTTGAAGATAAATTAGAAGGTATGAAATTGAATAATGTGTTACGCCTAAGGAATTTATCAGTCTCCTAAATATTGATTTTCCACATACATCCTATAGAACAGATCTTTTCATATCTTCATCAACTATCAGAAATGAAATATTCATTAGCTTCAATATCTTAAAGGTATAACTACTACATAGAATATCAAAAGTAGATGCAACAGTAAAGAAATGTGAAATATTTAGTAATCTGTGTTTTAGTATTTAACCTACTTAGACATTATCTGGGCATCCAATGATTACCCTTTAATGTAATTTTACCTTTCATAACTAACGCAGCCTCATTAAATACCTTGGGAATTATGTTCAAAGTGACACATTACAAAACATAATCACTGTTTAAAAATATTTTTCAGATTTACAACATAATTAGGTCAAATATATATTTTAATGATCTTAACATTATCTATGATCTTAGATATTTTAACTCTAACTCAAAGCAAAAAGTTTTGAAGTTCATACTGACTAGTCATCTCTTGAGAAAACACACTCAAATCCTGTTCAAGGAAAAAAAAACAAAAAATAAATAGTATGCTGTATTATACTCAACACTTCTAAGCCAAATAAAAAGTATTAAACCAATCCAATTTGTCCAAAACTTTATTTAACTTATATGTTTCAATTCTTAAAAATGTTTTTGAACTAGAAGTTCCTAAAAGAGCTTTTACGCTTTAAATCTCTAGTTCACTTTAAGTAATAAAATTTTTATTTCTTTTCCACAAATTCTGGATGTATCTGATTGATATAAGTCCATGTCTATCTCTATAAAACAGTCATAATAGAACTTTAAAAATTTAATACAGATTATTATAAATCCTATCTAAAATAGGAGCTTGTATGAAGCAGTTGGATTCTGAAAGGTAGTTTCTCTTGTCTTGGTTGGGTGTGGACTGTTTGGTTGGGTTTTTAATTCATAATCAGGTGTCAGCTGATTAGATTTGCCAGATTTAGCTAACAATCTGATGTTGGCTGGAAGCCTCTTGGTTTAGAGTCAACCAGAACCTAGTGGGCAGGCCTTGTATTTAAAAGGTGGATGAGCTCTCAGGCCTGCAGCCCTCAGGCCTGGTGTTGTGTTTGGGATGAACATTCTTCTAAGTGGTACAGCGCTGGTCTTTCAATTTGCTATAGTGAAATAACCTGGAGTTGCTGTGATGCTGAACACTGTGCTACAGGTGTGCTAAGTACCATGTTTACTCATGGACAGTGTTTGGTGGAGCTCCCAGATTGATTCAGGTTTGGAAACAGGAGTGGCATCCGCTTCCTAAACCACATGCCTCTGGAAACTCTCTGAACATAAGAGAAAAGATTATAGTTACAGAACAGGGTTCAAGTCTTTTGTTCATAGGATCATTATGAGTCATGCTCGACTCGGTGGCACTTAACAACAACAACTTAAAAGGGGAGGGAGGGGAAGGAACTTTGCATTGCCACATAAGAGCTTCCTTGAATTACAAAGAGTTTTTAGCTTCTTGGGCCACTTCAGCTGCACATCAAAATTATACCCAGAATAAAAAAAAACAGGCAAGCTTATGCATCAAGAACTGCTACACATCCCAAGGGACATGAAATATTTTTAATTGATGTCTTTTACACATGGGCAAGCATAAAAAAAGATTAACAAATCAGATTCTGCAGTCTCTCCCCATTCAGAGACTAAATTTCCAAATTTGGTTTGACAGAGATCACCCAATGGTCAGAGTGTAAAATCAAATTCTCAATCATTGCTGCCACCAATGGGAATAACTTTATTGACCATTCAGAACCCAGAAAAAAAAATAAAAAACACAAAATCAATACAGAGAGTAATAGAAACTAGGTAAACAGAATGTAAGCAGAATTAAATTTCTTTTGCTACTTGAGATTTATTCCAAAAACCAAGAAAAGATATGTTAGAGGTTAAGCGGGCCCAGAGGTACACATGTCCAACAGCACAACTTCTTCATATAAGCCCACCTGACTATGTGAGTGGAGTATTTTTATTTCCAAAACTCTTAAAAAATATTGTTAAAAACCATGAACTACTGATTCTGATACAAAATAAAACAGGCATGTGTCAATTATATGTCACTCAACTCTTGTAAAGAATGAGAAAAATCTATGAGATTTTTAAATCAATGCAAAGAGGAGTCCAGAAAGTAGGTATATACCAGTAATTTAATGAATAAATATCAACTTAAGATTTGTAGGCTAGATACAAAATAATTCTGTGTCTTGTAAGAAAATAAGCCATATATTATGGTGTTATCTATTCCACAAAGCAGAACTTTTTTAGTCTCTGCCAGATAAAAATCTACAGGTTCACTTCTGGTACTACAGTCATAAAATAGCTAAGTCAAGAGAAAGTCAAGCCCAGCCCTACACAGTAAAAATACTCAGCAATTTCATTGCTTATTTTCTAAGCTTTGAGTATTTTTCTGACAGAGTGTATGAATTTTTACCAGGCCCTTAATGTATCTTTTTAAATTTTTTTAGTGTATTCTACCAGAATCTGGTGAACCTTTTGACATACAGAGTTAGATATTTCTTCAATTTGGAGAAATGTGTCTATTTGCATTTGATAATGGTTTTATCCATCAATATCTCTCTCTCTTTCTGGACCTTATACTATTAATATAATAGGTCTTACAGAGCCAATTTTATTTTCTCTCTCAAAAGTGACATTAATTCGTTTTAAGCCAATCCCTAAATTTATTAGTTAGGTAAGTATTATTTTCCTTGTAGTGTAGTGGCAAGAATCTAGACTGCAATCCTGAAGGCATGCGGTTTGAGGCCACCAGCTACTCCACAGGAGAAGGATGGGCAATCTCCTCCCCTGCTATTAATTGCCTCTGAAAACCCACCACAGGGTCTGCTATGGGTCTGACTCAAAAGCACACAACAACTACTACAGAAAGTCTTAATTGTGCTACAGTGGAGTCTCAAATGTCTGGAGTCTTTCATTGTATCTGCCAACCTAGCTATGCCACGGTTTCTAGTAGTTTTGCCAAGCTTTATATTTGCTATTGTCCCGTAATGTAACATAACGTGATGTAGTGCAATCACTTGCCATAAACTGCAAACAATAGTGATTGGGAATTAGCTCATTCAACTACGAAGACTGGGAAACCCAAAAAGCATAAGTCAAATAGCAGGCTAGAAACTTCTTCAGGCTTATCCTCCAAGATCCACAAGTCCGGCAAAGGCAAGAGTAGAAGAGGGGAGGGCAAGAGAGATAGAGACAGAAACCTATGAACTATGTAATGAACTTCAGACAACCCATATTAATGTGTGGGCATAACGGACTAACGGACAGACAGCCGAGAGGCTTCTTGACTATTTTGTGGGGGTTTAGTAGTTGTTCTTGGTCTAAAATACTTAGATTTCACTACTTTAGACTGAAAGTATTTTTGTGGAATACTGTGGTACAGCTTAGCTCACAGAGAGATACATTTACACTTGGTGCTAAGTTTCCAGTTGTTTCTATTCTATCATCACTCTAATTCCCCTCTTCTCTATCACCTTACAATCAATGAAGAGATAGGCTAACTGATCACTAATGACAACTTAGTTAATGTAATGGGCCTAGCCTAGTAAAAGTGAAAGTGATACATTTCTTTGGATTACATAAAACAGCTCTAATGGCCCTAAAAAGATTTTATTGCTTCATAAAGAAGAGACAAACATGAAGTATTGTCAATACCATTAGAACCTTAAAATGGGTTCAGAGAGTTTCCTGCCTTGTTCCAAATTAGATACCCATAATTATTCACAGATGCAAGAAAGAAACAAACTCAGGCCAATATTTGAGAAATAGCCTTTTCTGTTGAGTATTTTTCAAATTTATGAACAGAAAACAGTACTTTTTTGCTTTTACTTTTATTAATTTGCATTTCATTTTCCGTTTTTTCCTCTTTGGCTTTAGCTGTTGGTATGTAATATTTGAATATTAGTCATATTAATTGGTCTTCCTTGTGTGTGTACGGATAGAATTACAACATTGTATTTCAGAATTGTTGTTGTTGTTGTTATGTGCCATCGAGTCGTTTGTGACTCATAGCGACATTATGTACAAGAGCTCTAAACGCCGTTCTGTCCTGTGCCAACCTAGCCATCTCAAATACACTTATTCCCGCTGCTCCAGTCAGAGAATCGATCCTTCTCATTGAAGGTCTTCCTCTCCTTCGCTGCCCCTCCCTCTGCCAAACACGATGTCCCTCTCCAAGAACCAGTCCCTCCTTGCAACATGCCCAAAGTATGTCAGACGAAGCTTCAGAATCCTTGACTCCAAGGAACATTCTGGCTTCACCCTCTCCAGGACAAACCTGTTTGTTCTCCTAGCAGTCCATGGTATATTCAACACTCTTCTCCAGCACCAAAGCTCAAAGGCATCAATTCTCTTTCTATCAACCCTATTCACTGTCCAACTCTCTAATGCATAGCACGTAATTGCAAAGATTATAGCCCAGATCAGGCACACCTTAGTCTCCAGCCTGATATCGTTGCTCTTCAGTACTCTTGAGAGGTCCCTCACAGCTGAATTTCCCAATGCAATTCGTCTCTTGATTTCCTGGCTGCTGCTACCAAGAGTGTTGATTGTGGAGCCAAGTAAACTAAAACTGTTAACTATCTCAATCTCTTCACCATTCATACTGATGCTGCCAATTGGCCCAGTGGTGAGAATCTTTGTTTCTTGATGTTGAGCTTCAATCCATATAGGAGGCTGCAGTCCTTGACCTTCTGCAGCAAGTGCTTCAGGTCTTCCTCAGTTTCAGCAAGTAGGGTTGTGTCATCTGCATAACACAGGTTGTTGATGACTCTTCCACCAATCCTGATGCCACATTCCTCTTCGTACAGCCCAGAGTCTGGGATGATCTGTTCTGCATACAGATTGAAAAGGTATGGAGACAGAATACATCCCTGACGAACCCCCTTCTTGATTTTGACTTCAGGATAGGACTCAACATTGTCTTTTTAACTATGAGTGCAGCACTTTTCTTTCTCTGGTTTTTATTCCCCACAAAGTATGTTATAATCTGATGCAAAGTGGACAATGCTAGTCCATTTCATCTCACTCCTGCCTTAAATATCAATGTTCATTTGTTCTATTTCATTTTTTAGAACTTCTAGTTTTCTTATATTCAAACTACATGCATTCCACACTCCAGTTATTAAAGGATGTTTGCAGCTATTTGTCCTCATTTTAATTGACTTCCAGTCTGGGCTCTATCTCTAATACTATAGCTACACATGTTCCTCTATTGTTACAGTGTTTTCAGAGACCTGCTATTTCAAAAGTAGATGATAAATTCTATCTCCTAGTCTGTCTTAATTTGAGAGTTCTGCCAAAACCTGTCCACCATGGGTGACCCCCGTAGCACTTGGCACACCAGTAGCATAGCTTCCACCATCACATCAACTCACAAAGCTGAAGTTGCAGTCCAAAATTCACCAAACATGCAATCAAGGTGTGTGAATAATAATTGGTAATTGGAATGCAAATTTGGACACAATGAAAAAGGAATGACAGCTGGAAAGTATGAACTTTGGCACAGAAACAAGACCAGAAATTAAGTAAGTGAAACTGTACACGCAATGATTTAGTCATTGCAAATAAATTTATAAAAACCTTAAATGGTGATTTTACATGTGGACCTAATTTGATGGCACTGCAGTGAAGGCATCTGAACGCTAACCTAAAGGTCAGGGTTTGAACTCAACAACTGTTCCACAGAAGAAAGAAGGGGGGCGGGGAGCAATTTGCTTCTGTAAATATTTATACCACTGGAAACCATATGGGATATTTCTACTGTTTTTCAAATATCCTGTGAGTCAGAATCAACTAGATGGTAGTGAGTGGGCTCCTTCATGTTCTACCTCCCATGGACTGACCTCTTCTGATAACAATATCAGAGCATGTGAAACACAAAGATGCTTCTAAGGAACATTTTGCCTGTACTTCTTCCAAGCCAGATTTTTTTCTTCTTTATTCTAGCAGTCTGTGGTATTGTCAGTATTCTTCATCATATATTTTCCCTATTCTTTGTCCTAATAGAAGGCAATTGAAAATACCATTTCTTAAGTCAGGTGCAGAGAAAGCTGGTACCTTGAATGGGGCCATCTAACTTCCTCAATTATACAAAAATAAACTTCTGTTTAAGTCATACAATTGTGTGCTATACTGCAATACTAGATCATGAAAACAAAGTGTAATCTATTCTGAAGGTTGTAGTCTTTGAACATTATCTGTGTTTCCAAGTCTTATTTGCTTTCAGTAAGCAAGGTTAGAGCATCTCATGTCCCAAGGTGTTGATTAGTTTTCCTCTAATTTTAGTGCTCTCTTCTTTATGTAATCCAGCATACAGACTGGAAAAGCATGAAGAGAGGGTATAATTCTAATAGAACATTCTTGGTTTTAAATCATACACTATCCCCTTGTTCTGTTTGAATGACTGCTTCTTGGTCTATGCACGGGTTTCATGTGAGTATAATCTGATGATTCTGTTCTTCACAAGGTTATCCAAATATTTTTATAATACATATGGTTTAATGCCTTTGCACAGTCAATAATATACAGATAAACATCTTTATGGTACATATTTTATCCTTTTAGTCAAGATCCATTTGATATCAACCATGATATCCTTCATTCCAAAGTTCTCTTCCAAATCTTGCTTGACTTTCTGAGAGTTGTCTTATGGTGTTCTCAGACACGGTGTTTACCAACGAGTTGAAACCAGCCCGGAGCTGATCCTCCAGAGGATTTTCAAAGGCAGTAAATCATGTAAGAAGAGATTGCCCATCCTTCTTCCACAGAACTTCTGGAGGATTTGAACTGTGTGCCTTTGGGATTGTAGCACATCTTCTTACCACTGGGTGACAAGAAGTCAATCTGGTTAATTCATTCTTATCTATATACTAATTCATTTGTCTTACCTTACCCCATATATATTCAATATATAGGTAATGGAGATAAATATAAATATATATATTCATATATATATTCATATATTTTTTCATTTATATATCTCTTTCTGACATATTTTGGGCATATTGAAAGAAGGAACCAGTCCTTGGAGAAGGATATC
This sequence comes from Elephantulus edwardii, assembly GCF_000299155.1. Lineage (NCBI taxonomy): Eukaryota > Metazoa > Chordata > Mammalia > Macroscelidea > Macroscelididae > Elephantulus > Elephantulus edwardii. The sequence continues at coordinate 4,865,996 of NW_006399850.1, read as the reverse complement.
ATGGTTGGGAGGGTGAAGGGACAGCACAGGAGGGAAAACCCTCAATGATTCAGTAACTGGGGTAGTGGGGGTAGGTGTGTCAGAGACAATAGGAGAAAGCATAGGATAGAGCAGGTTTCAGGGCTATTGTACTTAGGGTCGCTATAAGTTGCAAATGACTCCATGGCACATAACAACAACATATATCTAGATCTACATCTAGATCGATATTGATATCAATATAGATATCGATATAGATATCTATATAGATATATTTTATTTTATTTTCATGAGAGGTTCAAGAGCTGCTGTACCTAAGGTCACTACAGGTCACAGGAAACTTGATGGCACATAACAACAATCAACAGCATATTATATTTGTTGTTTTTTACTTAAGCCTCTTGTTTGGTGTCAACAAAACCTCGTGGAGGGCGTAAGTGTTTAAAAGTTGATTGTTGCTATATTTTAGAGGAACATGCTTCTAAGTGGGATGGCACTCTTCTGTCAATCCGCTCGCTGTGCTGAGGGAACCTGGAGTAGCTGTAATGCTGAACCTTGTGCCATAAGGGTGTCAAGTGCCATATGGTTACCATGGTATTTGGTGGAGCTCCCAGTTTAGGACAGGTTTGGAAGCAGGAATGGCATCCACTTCCTAAACAACATGTCTCTGGAAATTCTATGAACTTTGAGAAACGACATTAATTATAGGAAGTCTTCAAGTCTTTTGTTCATAGGGTCTCTATGAGCCATGCTCGACTCGATGGCAATTGACAATAACAACAATGTATTCATAAATTCAGTCTTATCTATATATTCATTTTTCTTGGTTATATGGATAATAAAGACCTCATTTTAAATGAACATAATCAGTTTTTACAAAGACATATGTTAAGTTAAATTTGCTTTATTTATAAATATATTAAAATTTTAGCTTAATATTCTTTCACTTCTCAAACTTTACCAGTTCAACCCAGGAATATGCCTAAAATACCAATGAGTGATTTTTTTTCATTCTTCTTTTCTTTTTTAATTTTTATATCAGCTTGCATACAAAATTCAGACACATTGTGCTTCATTGATATGCACTGTATTTCACACATTCCTTCATTTACATTGTATTTCATACAATCATTCCTATACATTGTGTTTTATAAAATTAATCACCATTGATCTATGCCCATTATTATCCTGAATTTTCAGGTCTCCACTGGATCTTTCCTAATTCCTTCACCCCCTTTCTCTCCACCCACCGAACTCTGCAATTCCCATGATTTCCTCCACTCGCCAATCTCAACCCCCACCTTCTCTTTCCTCTTTGGACTTTTATACATATCTTGCTAGTTACCTTCCTATTTTTATAATAATGTTATTTTAAAAATTTTTATATTGCATTTTTTGTACAAATTTGTAATAATTACTTAGTCTTCAATTATATATGTAATATCTCATATAATTCACAGATCTGGCTTCAGTACTTCTCACACAGTTCTTTAGGAACAATCTAATTGTTGTACACTTAGCTCTTATATTTCTCTTTCTTGAAAATTTTAAATGACTTTTATGCTGGAAATTCTCATTTTCACCAGCATATGCCTAGGACTCCTCATTTGATTCATTTTGCCTAGAACATTTTCCTTTTCAATTTGTAATCTCAGGCACTTTTTTTCAGATTCAAAAATGTTTCTTTTCATGTCTTTGATTATACACTTAATTACAGTTTCTACTCTATTCATTTAGTTTCATTCTCTAGGGAGCCAATTATTCATAGTTTCATATTCTATCCCCCAAATTTATAATTTTCTTACTTAGAATTTTCTTTTTCTTTCCTGCATTTATAAAAGACTCTGTACTAACTATCTCCAATGTGAATTTTAATTTTGTAACTGAGATTTTCAATTCGGTAGCTCCCTTTCTTAACATCAGCAGTTCTTTTTTGATCTTTATCAATTTGAACTTCAAATGTGTACTCTTATGTAGAAATTCTTTGTGTCTTTTAATGACTCAAAGCAAGTTTCTTTCCTAATTGTCTTCTTTGACCATGATGACCTTTAACACGTTTTCTTTTCTTCATTGCTTTGTAGCAATAGGGCTGTCTTATTTTAAATAAGACTTTGTAAAAGTTTCTCTTTTGCAGTCTTTGCCTTGTTCACACCTTCTCTGAGTGAAGAGAAATTCTAAGCAGGCTTTATACTTGTTAGCTAATAGGTACATCCTCTGTTTGTTCTCATAATGTGTTTTGAAGTTTCCCCCCACCCTAGCCCTGAATGAGCACATTCATTCAGACTGTGTGATCACAACCCCTCCAGGCATTATCTGAGAGACTGTATGGAACACGGAAGCTCTGGTGGCCTAATGATAAAGAGTTGCACTGCTAAGTCAAAGGATGGCAGTTTGAATTCATCCGCCGCTCTGCAAGAGGAAGATGAGCACTCCCCTCCTGTGGGGTTTATACCCTTGAAAATCCACTGGAGGATAGGCTGTGTGTAAGTTCTGATCCCAAAGCACATGACAACAACTATGGAACCTGTTCTTGTTGTCAGAGTCTCACTATAAACTACATTAAGTCCTAGATAATTTGACCCTACACAAGTCTTTTTAATTGCATGTGGAGACTATATATGCATCTGAGTGTATATGTCAACATATGTACAAAGCCTATCTATTTAACTTTTTAAAAATTATTCATTCATTTATGCTCCCTTTTCTCGCTTCCCTTACCCCTCCAGTCCTTTTGTAAGACTATAAATTGTCATACACATGGTTTCTAATTGCCCATTCTTTTCAGAATGTCCTTCCTTTCATTAATGTGAGTGCAATATTTATTATAAATCCATCCTTTTCCCCATCTCAATCCTATTATTACATTGGCAATATATCCCAAAGAAATCAGAGAGACAGCACAAACAGATATCTGCATACCCATTCACAACAGCAATGAGATAGAAACAGTCTGGGTTTCCATTAACAATTGAATAAATAGAGAAACTATGGTACTTCCACACAGAAGAATACTACACAGCATTGAAATATAATGAACTGGTAAAACACCACAAACATGGAAGAGTCTGCAGGACATTATGCTAAATGAAATATTTTGGTTACAAAGAGACAAATACCTCATAAAACTTATCTATTAAAAACGCATTCTTCATGACATACTAAAAACGACAACAAACTGAAATATTTAACTCAATTCAGGCAAATAGGTTTCAAATCACAGCTGACCCCTCTCATCAAGTTTTCAAGGCTATAAATCTAAACCTGAGTAGACTACTCGCCTGATTAGTGAGTTCAGGAGTTGCTGCTGATAAAGTCCAACTACCAGAGATAAGCAGATTTTAAGTAAGAGATGTAACATGCTAAAACCAACTTCACCAGAGCTCCTTAAAAAGGCAACAGTACTACATTAGCACTTTTGAAATGTGTTTTGTCCAAGCAAATTTTATTGTTTAAATATAGTTACCAGAAAAGGAGCTCTGATGGCCTTGTGCAGCAGTTCTCTGGTGATCAGAATCCACCAACCATACTGTAATAGAAAGATGAACTATATCCTCCCTGAAAAATTTACAACAGCCTCTGAAAATCTGCAAGACTACAGGAGTTTTGAGGTTTGGTTTGGTTTTTTGCTCACACATCTATATTTCCATATTCATACAATCATGGATACGTACACATACATATAAAAATTCTGGGGCTCCCTCTGGAACCTCAGGCCACAGTTGTTTTTAGTTGTTGTAAGTGCACATATGGTATAGTTTCTAGGTCTTCCAGGTACAGGTGGCACATTTCAAACCTCGTGAATGATTCCCTGAAGCCTTCCTCCTTCTCTCTGGCTATGGGGCTAAAAAGTAGAAAAACTCCCACTCGGACTGAGAGAGGAATTTATACCATCTATTTCAGCCCAGACTAGAGATACATTATACAGATGACACAGCCTTGTTTGCTGAAACTAAGGAGGACCTGAAGCACTTACTACAGAAGATTAAGGACTGTAGTCTGCAATGTGAATTGAAGCTCAACATCAAGAAGATAAAGACTTTCAGCACTGGGCCATTTGGCAGCTCCATGATGGATGTAGAAGAGATTGAGATTGTTAACAGTTACAGTTTATTCAGCTCCTCAATTGTGACACCAGCAGTCAGGAAATCAAAAGATGGATTACATTAGGCATAACTGCTGTCAGGGACCTTTCCAGAGTACTGGGAACCAATGATGTCCGTCTAGAGACTAAAGTGGGCCTGACTCAGTCCATGGTCTTCACAATTACTTGTTATGCATCAGAGAGCTGGACAATGGCTAAGGATGACAGAAGAAGAAGAGTCTTGAACATGGACTTCCAAGAAAACAAATAGGTCTGTCTTGGAGAAGTTGAAACCAAGATTTTCCTTAGAGGCTAGAATTTTGAAGCTCCATCTCACATACTTTGGGCCTGTGGCCAGGAGGGGCTGGTCCTTGGAGACGGGCATCATGCTTGGAAGGGTGGACAGACAGCACAGGAAAGGAAAGCCCAGGATGAGATGGACTGATACAGTAACTAGGACAATGAGGGTAGGTGTGTCTGAGTCAGTGAGACTGGCTCAGGACCAGGAAGGCTTAAGAGCTGTTGTATGTAGGGTCACTGTATTTCACAGGCAACTCAACTGCACGTAACAATACCCTTTATAAATCTTCTCTGAGAGATCCATGAGATGTGAAACAACTTCAGAGGGTCATTTCCCATATCAGTCTATCTCAGAAAAGGCTTCATCTCATACTTGCTGTTGTTGTTGTTATGTGCCTTCGAGTCGCTTGCGACTCATAGCGACCCTATGTACAACAGCCCTAAACTCTGCTCTGTCCTGTGCCAATTGCACTGTCTTTAACATTCCCATCCTGATTACCCCAGTCACTGAATCGATCCACCTCATAGAGGGTCTTCCACTCCTGCGCTGTCCCTCCTCCCTACCAAGCATGATGTCCTTCTCCAAGGACCAGTACCTCCTTACAACATGTCCAAAGGATATTAATTAGACGGAGCCTCAGAATCCTTGCCTCCAAGGAGCAGCCCGGTTTAACCCTTTCCAGGATGAATCTGTTTGTTTTCCTCACTCAATATTCTTCTCCAGCACCACAGCTCAAAGGCATCAGTTCTCCTTCTATCCTCCTTAGTCACTGTCCAACTCTCTGATGCATAACAAGTGATTGCAAAGACCATGGCCTGTATCAGGCTCACCTTAGTCTCCAGAGAGACACCATTGCTCTTCAGTACTTTGGAGAGGTCCCTAACAGCAGACTTTTCCATGGCAATACGTCTTTTAATGTCCTGGCTACTGGTGCCAAGAGTGTTGACTGTGGAGCCAAGCAAACTAAAGCTGTGAACAATCTCAGTCTCTTCACCATCCATCCTGATGCTGCCAATTGGCCCAGTCGTGAGAATCTTTGTCTTCTCGACATTGAGCCTCAAACTATATTGGAGGCTGCAGTAAGAAACCATCAGTAGCCGACGTGTTTGGAATCACAGAAGCCAAGGAAGCTTCAGATATAAGCTGTCAGATCAAGGGCTGGACAATGGGAGATAGATGTTGAAGGGAGGGGGTAGAAGTGGATGGGTATCCTGGTGCATGGTGCAGCAGGGAAATAAGTGGATAAAGACACGTGTGCCAAAGGCAGGGACAAAACTGATACTAACGGTTAACTCCACAATAAGGGATATATCTTTCACTTTTCTGTAAAATGCTGGTCTGTCTGATACTTCTCTAAATTTGAACATTCAGATTAAGACAGACTAGGAAGAAGGATTGGCCATCCACTTCTGAAATAGCAGGCCTCCGAAAACCCTATGTACTTGCTGTTACTGTCTGATATATTGGTACACAGTCAAAAAAAGAAAATAGCTGTCTCACAGTCTAGGGAAGGTTCTCCTAATTTCTGTCATTTAGTTCAGAAGGAACAACCAATATAGGTGGACTTTCCTAAGATTTTTTTGCATGTAATCCACATCATAGGTACTTGATCATCTATACCGCCTCAAAGTCATTGCCATAGATTCAGAACTGACTCATAGCTGAACCTCCAGTGGGCTTTTCAGAGGCTGTAAATCACACATGATGTGATTGCCCATCTTTCTCTCAAAGAGTAGCGGGTGGATGCGAACCACCTGCCTTTCCATTAGCAAGGTAACTTTTTACCCACTAGGACACTAGTAAACAGAAATTTCCCCCAAGTGTTTCCAAACTGAAAGAGGAAGAAGAAGAAGAAGAAGAAAATTTCTACATGCGCGTGACACTAGGCTCCTGCAACTACAGTATTTTTTTAAATAATGCAACACAAATGTAAGAGGGTACTTAAAATAAATATAACTGGTTGGTCATCATCACAAATTAGAAGCCTCTGTATGTGTTCTGGGGTTTTATTCAGAACATTTGATGTTATTTTCTAGAAAAATCTTTAAGGTAGAGAAGATTTTCAAAAGATAAATAAGTTTTAAAGATATGCAAAATTATATTTTTAGTCTGCCTCAAGTAACTACACCAAAGAAAATCTAGAGCTTTTATTAATTTCTTTAAATTATTTATTCTAATTTTTAAAATTAAGATAATGCTTCAGTCAACATTGCATCAGAAGTTAGCATACAAATTCCAGTAAGTACAGGCCTGGGGTGTTTGGGACTCCAGGGTTCCAACTGTCTCTGCTTGTTGGAGCAGCAGACCAGCCTTTGAACTAGTCTCCAGAGTCCTAACTGAACATTTCCACTGCCCTGCAAGTAATGTGAAAGGAGAGCAGAAAAGGTAACCACTAAGGCCACAGGGTGATGGGAGAAATGAGCTGGATTGTTCTCTCTACATCACAGACTGAATTGCTAAAGAATGAATGAGATTGAGATTATTATTTCTGAATGTTTATCCTGATAGACTTTCCATTCTTCCCTCTAGAGCTTCCTTGTCCCTCACCATCATTATGAATTTATTGAATGAAAAGCCTATGTTATTTGATTTGAATACGACTCACATTCATTGCTATGGAGTAGGAACCAACTCATAGCTGACCCTCTATTGGCTTACCAAGGCTAAGGCTGCAAATGGACAGTAGAAGGTTGTCAGTCTTTCTGCCATGGAGTGACTGTTGGATTAAACCACCAGAAAGGCACAGCATTTAGATTAGCAGGCAGGACATTCCCTTCAGACTATACCACCACAACTCCCAAGTTTAGTACAGATGAAGTGTATTATATTGCTAGCTTTATTCTCTCCCATGCACAGGGGCATAGCAACAAAGCCAGGAGCCCTGGATGGTAATGTTAAATCATCGATGAGCTATTTAGTCTCTCATGTCATCAATTATTGCAGCCAATAAATCAATTGTACTGAAGGGCTCCCTACAGCACTGTGAAGGATGTGTTTCTTCATACATTGATATACTGTCATTTATCATTACTCCTTAATTATCATTGTATGGCCAGCTTCCAGAAGTCAGCTAATTGGTAATATTTCAAAAGGAAACTAGAATCAATCTTGCTGTATACCTTTACTTTTTAATTAAATAATTTACTTGACTAATACCAATGATGTTTACTAATGTTTCTTCAATCTCATATCCATTCTAGGTCTTATAGTGATTATGTCAGTCTTTGCTTTTGTGATAAAACAAGAATAAGTAGCATTTGAACTATTGTGTACTAAATGCTGCCCATGAAGCACAATAAAATGGCATAGAAATCCAGGAGTAGGAATAATTGTTTTTATTCAAAGGAGCTACAGGGCTTTCATCCAAAGGAGCTACAGGAAGTTTAGATAGAGGAGTGAGTATCTAAATTTGTCTGTGCGATTATTTAGATTTGAAATAATTGGACTTGGAATGAAAGAAAGACACTAAATACGGAATAGCACGGGCAACCATAAATATCCAAAGAATGTTAATTTGAGTGAGATGTGCTATACATTGGTTTTATAAGATGTAAATTTGGGAATGCAGGTTTGAAATACGAAATGGTAACCTAAAGATTGGCGTTTTCTTTTGTACACTTTTTAGCAAACAACCTAAAGTTGGAAATTTCTGTTACTTAAAAATTCTGATTGAAGATATTCCAGTTATTTAATCCGAAAGAATATCCTATATACCAGAGGGTAAATAAAGTTTCTAAATCTTTACATCTAGTGTCACACAATAAAAATTAAATCATTTTTAAAATAACGTCAATTATTTTTTTCACTAAGTACATTATATGTTAGACAGCGACACCTAATGGTCATATGTCATTTCACAGGCAATTTCTATCTAGAAGAACACAGAATGGAACAAAACACGGAAGTCAGAAGAATCCGCCCAACTAGGGAACACTGCCCAAGATTTCAGAAAGTGTGATAGACGTACTAAGAACTGAAAAAGAAATGAAACTGTATTGAAAAGGGCCAAGGTTTTCCGAGAAAATTACTGAGTTCGAGCACAGCTTCCATGACAATATTTAGGTGTCATGGTAGTTCAGTGGTTAAGGGCTCAGTTGCTAATCAAAAGACTGACAATTCTAATTCACTGCAAGAACCATTCTGCTCTCTGCAATAGATTTGCTGTGAGTCAGTGGCACACAACAAAATAACATGTCTCTTTCTTCTGTATCTGCCACATACATAATACTTTTTTAACTAGAGATTTGATAATAGTAGATAATGAAGATATGTGTGCTCCCAAGAAATCTAGATATCAGTGCATGCACACTAATAAGACAAACCCCAAATATCTAAATTTCTCTAACACAGCACACAGACAGGTAAAACTTCTAGGAAAGCTTCCACTTTCTCTATGATGTTTTTCTGAAAACAGACATAATGTGGGAGCATGTTGTAAAATTACTTTGACTCCATGCTATCACTGTTTTTCCAACTTTAGTTCAAAGGTCACTGCATCCATCTGCCTGTAGAAGGCTGTAGCTTTGTGCTGGAGGATCTTCTCTTTTTATTATATCCTGAGAATAGAGAGGGTGATGATCTAGGCCAAGATAATCTCTGCCTGCACATGTGCAGGTCAAATAAAATCTATGAAAAAGAAAGCGGTCTCTCTTCCATATTCGCACAGTAACTACAGTACTGTGTAAAGCATGTATTCCCTAGTCACCCTTTAATACTGGATCAAACTCAGAAAGAAAATATCCGGTTGACTAAATGAGCAGAAACATAGTTCTCACTCTCACCTTGTGTTTAGTTCAGAGATAGCCAACCACCTGAGATTCCAAACTATAATTCAGTTTATGCTCCCAAGAGAGGTGGGAGAAGTCAAAGTTAGTGCAAAATGCCTAGATGAAATAAAGTTTTCAGATTATCAACAGCACAGCATTCCACTCCCATCTTCAAGCAATAAAAAAATAAAAAGAGGAGAAAATCTTTTTGTCTACATTAGTCTTCCTCCAGTCCTGATGCCACATTCCTCATCATAGATCCCAGACTCCTGGACAATCTATTTATCATATAGATTGAAAACATATGGAGATAGGACACATCCCTGGCATATACCTTTCCTGATTTTGAACTTTGCAGTGTTTCTTTTCTCTGTTCTGATGACTGCCGCCTGGTCCAAGTATGGTTTCACCTGCACACAATCAAGTGTTCTGGACTCCCATTCTTTTCAGAGTTAGGCACAGTTTTTGTGATGCATACAATCAAATGCCTTTGCATAGTCAAGGAAACACAGATAGACATGCCTCTGGTACTTTCTGCTTTCAGGTAAAATCCATCTCATATTGGCTATAGTGTCCCTAGTGCCACAGCCTCTTCTAACCCCAGGCTGCCTATCTGTTGGTGTGGTGTTCCAGTCAGTTTTAGATACTTTTCAGCAGGATCTTGCTTACATGTGATAAAAATTATATTGTTCGATATTTGCCACTGTTTCAGGTCACTTTTTTTTTTGGAATGGGAACAAATATAGATCTCTTTGAGACAGTAGGACTGATGGTTGTCCAGATTTCTTGACACAACCTTGTAAGCATGTCCAGAGCACATCTGTTTATTGAAATATGTTGATTAGTATACCGTCAATTCCTGGTGCCTTGTTTTTTGCCAATTCCTTCAGAGCAGCTTGAGCTTTCTCCTTCATGACCATAGGCTCTTGATCATATGTTGTTTCATTAAATTCTTGTGTCAGTCAATTGTGTGTGTGTGTGTGTGTGTGTGTGTGTGTGTGCATGAATGTGTGTAGTGACTGTGCACTCTTCTATCTTCTTTTTGTGTTTTCTGGATCATTCAATTTTCTGCCTACAATATCCTTAAGTGTTATAAATTGAGACTTGAATTTGTTTTTCAGTTCCTTCAGCTTAAGAAATGCTGAGCAACTTCATCTCTTTATTTTCCAACTCCAGCTCTTTGTACATTTCGTTATAATACATCAGAATTGGTGAGAGATTCATCAGCAACTTCTATTATGAAGTTTACACAACATTGCTTGCTGAAACTGAGAAGGACCTGAGGCATTTGCTTCAGAAGGTCAAGGACTGCAGCACTCAATATGGATTGAAGCTCAATATAAAGAGAACAAAGATTGTCATCACTGGGCCAATTGACAGCATTGTGATTGATGGTGAAGAGACTGAAATTGCAAACAGCTTCAATTTGCTTGGCTCAACAATTAGCATTCTTGCTACCAGCAGCCAAGAAATCAAAAGAGTAATTGGATTGGGACAATCTGCTGTCAGAGACTTCTCCAGAATACCGAAGAGCAACTATGTCAGTCTAGAGACTAAGATGCACCTGATACAGGCCTTGCTTGGTCTTCGCAATTACTTGCTATGCATCAGAGAGCTGGACAATGACTAAGAATGATAGAAGAATTGATGCCTTTGAGTTTGGGTACTGGAAACGGGTACTGAATATACCATGGACTGATTAGAACAAACAGGTTCACCTTGAAAAGGGTGAAACTTGGCTGCTCCTTGGAGGCAAGGATTTTGAAGCTTCGTCTGACATACTTTGGTCATGTTGCAAGAAGGGACCAGTCCTTGGAGAGGGACATCATGCTTGTAAGGGTGGAGGGACAACACAAGAGAGGAAGACCCTCTATGGGATAGTTTGGCTTGGTGATTGGGGTACTGGAGGTAGGAGTGTCAGAGACAATAAGGTTGACTCAGAATAAAGCAGGTTTCAGATCTATTGTACTTAGGATCACTATGAGTCACAAGTGACTCGATGACACATAATAACAACAACGCATGATTCTAACTGGATATACTTTATTTCATCTTTTCTCCATACCTATTCAATCTGTTTGCTGAGCAACCAAGTCATGAAGCTGAACTCTCCAAAGAAGAATGTGGCATTAGGATTGAAGGAAGACTCAATAATCTGCATTAAGCAGATGACACAACCTTGCTTGATGAAAGTGACAAGGACTTTAAATGCTTGCTGAAAAATATCAAGGAGTACAATCTTTTATATATATGCATTAATATCAAGAAAACAAAGTTCCTTACCATTGGGGTGACATGCAACATCATTATAGATGGAGAAGAGATTAAAGCTGTCAATAATTTCATCTTACTTGGATCCACAATCAATATCCTTGGTACCAGCAGGCAGGAGATCAGGGAACATATTGTACTGGGAAAGTCTATACTCAGGTACCTCTTCAAATTATTGAGGAGTAATGATATCAGTATGAGGACTATGGTGCACCTGATTCAGACCATGGTTTTTTTCAATCATTTGCCATGTGTCTGAGAGTTGGAAAATGAATGACAGAAGAAGAATTGACACCTTTGATTTGTGGTATTGGAGAAGAGTATTTAATATCCCAAAAAGAATAAGTCAAAAGAATAAGGAGGTATGTCTTCGGAAAAGTACAGCCAGAGGGCTTCTTAGAAGCTATGATGGTGAAGCTTTATCTCTCAAACTAGAGACATAATCCTTGGAAAGGGACACCATATTTGGAAAGGTGGAGGGTCAGCTAAAGAAAGGAAGACTTCTAACGAGACGGATTTACACAGTGACTGAAGCATGGATTCAAGAGTGTTAGAGGTGGTGAGAATGGCACAGGGGAGGATAGGGTGCAGATCTGTTTAACACAGGTTTTCTATGAGCTGTACCGATCTCAACAGTCCTAACAACAACAATCTCCCGTGAAGATTTATAGCTCCAAAACCCACTGGAGAGTCACCATAAGTCGAAGTGACTTTACAACAGCAGGTTTTACATAATTTCCGCTCTTATTCAGAGCTCAGTCCACAGGAAAAACTATGCATGTTATATTTCCACTATGGTACTAGCTTGAGAATATAATTTATCTTCTTAAATGGCATTAATTTAACACTACAAAGTGAAAATTTGTTATGTGCCAATCACAAAACTAGGTACAAGGAGGAAACTGGGAGAAACAAATGTACTTTGTTTCTAACATAAAGTGGTTTTTCTCTGGCATGCACATTCAATACTCTTACACATGTCAGTGTACTCAAATCTCTTAGTTTGTCTTAAGATTGATTTATATGATATAAATGGCTAGGATTCACTTCTAAAATATTCAATTCCTAAATATATTTCAATCTCCTAGGACCATCTAAAAAGTTGGAGGGATGTGAGAATACATTAGCAGAAGAATACAAGGGTGTGCAAACATACAGGCTTTATCTGATGACAGATGATCTGAACATCAAATGGTAATACAAATTGAAATATTACTACTGGATCTGGAAGAATTCAGTGAGAGTGAGTAATCAGCTTATATGGATCCCAACTGCTTTTCTGTGTTCCCAGGAATGGAGAGCTTGCACCAGAGGGAAGATCTTATGTTCCCCATGGGGGCCCTGCCTAATAATAGGCCCTTCTAGGATACATCTCTCAGTGAGTCATAAAGAGAACAGCAACAAGATAAGTGTTCCCCAGGAAGTGGGCTGCCACCACCATGGAGCTCCTTCCAGCTTCTGCAGCAGAACACGTCCTAAAGGGACTCAACCTATTTCTACTCATTCCTCTTGTTGCCCCTACCTCTTTTTGATTGATGCCTTTAAATTTTGATTTATTGATTTTTTTTATTGCTTCCCACTTATAGTTACATTTATATGACAAGAGTAGAATTGTTCCCAGAGGTTTTCCTAGGTTATAATTGTCAGTATTGCAGTGGTCAGAGCATCAAGTTACTAACCAAAAGTTCTACAGTTAAATTCCACAGAATATGAGGAAGTCAACTTCCACAAAGAGTTACAGCCTTGGAAACCCAATGGGCAGTTCTCCTCTATCCTTGTTGTTGTTGTTATCTGCCGTCAAGTCGACTCTGACTCATAGCAACCTTATGTACAATAGCTCAGAATCCTGCTTTATCCTATGCCAAACTCATTGTCTTGGACACACCTTCAGCCAGTACCCCAGCCTTTAAGGCAATCCATGTTATCTAGGATCTTCCTCTCTCATGCTGTCCCTCCACTCTTCCAAGCATGACATCCCTCTTCAAGGATTGGTCCCTCCTTGTAAGATGCCCAAAGTATGTCAGATGAAGCTTCAAAATCTTTGCCTCCAAGAAGCAGCCATACTCTGTTGGATCACATTATTTTGAATGGATATAAATATGGATCTCTTCCAGTAGTTGAAATATGTCATTTGATTTGCTGTCTATTCCCTGGGACTTGTTTTTTGCTAATTCCTTCAGAGCAGCTTGAACTTCTTCTTTCATCGCTATAGGGTCTTGATCACATATTATCTCATGAAATTCTTCCATGTCAGCCAATTCTTTTTGGTATAGTGACTCTGTGTATTTCTTTCATCTTCTTTTCATGCTTCCTGGGTCATTCAACATTCTACCCAAAGCATCCTTAAATATTGCCACTTGAGGCTTGAATTTGTTCTTCAGTTCCTTCAGCTTAAAAAATTCTGAGCAAGAGATGCAAATCAAAACCACAATTAGATATCATCTCACCTCAGGAGCAGTGCCAGAATTTAATAGGACAGCAAGTAATAAATATTGGAGAGGATGTGGTGTGATAGGAACTCTTATACACTGCTAGTGGGATTGCAAAATAGTACAACCACTCTGAAAGGAAGTTTGGCATTTCCTCAAAAAGCTGAACATAGAAATTCCATATGACTCAGCTTTTCCAGTGCTTGCAATATACAGCTAGAAAATGAGAATTCAAACACAAACAGGACTTTTACACCTATGTTCATAACAGCACTATTCACCATTGCAAGAACTTGAACACAGCTCAAATATCCAAGCACAATCTAACTGATTGAGAAATTGTGATACATTCACATGATGGAATACTATATGTCATGGAGGAGCAATATTTTTGAAAATCACTACCTAACTTGGAAGGGACTGGACAGCATTATGCCAAGTAAACTAACTCAGTCCCATAAGAACAAATATTGTATAGGACCATTACTGTAGAACATATATGAGGATCCAAGGGGCGAGCAGAGGAGTGAGGATGGAGGACGCTGGCTCTGAGCCCCTGAGTGGCCCCTGAGTCTCCAAGGTGAGGTCTGCAGCACTGGCAGGCAAGGCCCATCCTAAATGCCCGTCCTCTATCTCTTTTCCCTGCAATGGCCACGCCCCACCTGCACCTGTCCACTCCTGCAGGCCCGGGACAGGCACATCACCTCTGCCCCAGGCCCTACCCCGTACTCCCTGCTTTCAGATTTATGTTTGTGGTTTTGTTGGTTTTTGTAAATTTTACCCTGAGTATGAAATAAATTCAACTAGCAGCAGAAAGGCTGGAGGTACTTCTGAAGAAAGGCCTGGTGGGCCTCTGGACACCAGCCAGTAAGGGCCCTGTGCAGCGCAGTTCGAGGCTGTTCACATAGTGTCCTCAAGGGTCCAGTGGACTGGACAGGCAACTAACAACAGGACCGCCCGCAGGCATGTCTGGGTTTCTCCGCGCCAGGCCCTCTAAGCGTCTCCTGCTGAAAGGCGTCCTCGCCATCTGGACACGGGTGGGGCGCACAGACGCCCAGCTAGCGGAGCCCCGAGACTGGCCCAGCGTGGACAGACCAGGTGGCGGGGGACCACTGAGGAGGCGGGAGACCCCCGAGGAGGCAGAGGACTCAAAGAAACATGGTTCAAATCCATCAAGTGCTCAGTGGCAGAAAGATGGGCAATCTTCTCCTTAAGTAATTACTGCTTCTAAAAACCCTCTGGCAGATTAACTATGAGTCAGTTCTGACTCAACGGTACATCATAACAATAAAAGAAAATTTCAAAATTAACTTCCTTTTTACAATGTAATGGATCAGAAGAGGTAATTAATGCTAGAGTTAAGCGGGTGCAGATCATTGATCTACTATTGCTAGTGCTGCAATTCCTCATTGTCACACAAATATGCTTTATATCTCTTCCCTGTAGCAGTAGAAAGATGGTATAAAAAAATGAAACTATTATGAATCCTAAATTGTTACATCTGTAAACCCCATAAATAACAGAAATTTAGATGCTGCTTTTTGATTTTTTTTTCTTCCGATGGTATGAAGTTTTGAAAGAAGGCCAAGTGATTATCAGCATCCCAATAGACCATTTGGAAATCCATGTAAACAATTTCCAGATAATCTAGCCAATAAACTATACCTAGAATACATTTCTAGAATGCAAAGCTAATTATAAAAAGAAAAAAAATTAAGGAGGGACTACTATATTCTCTATCAGTCAGCTCGGTATATTGTTTTGTTCCAAAACTATCCAATCCTAAAAAAACTTCATTCTTGATTTACTGGGGATGGATTTAGTGATTGGCACAGCTCAAATATGGTTGATAAGCATGAAAACAATTCACAAATACTGTATGTCACATCTGAATTGAAGACAATTTTCATTAAATTCCTAAACTAAAAACACAAATTAATGAAAAACATCGGTCTGGAAAACTATTTTGCAATAAGTTGCTACAATAATCATTGTATGAAGATTTTTTATGGAGAAGTATTCAGTCTCTACCAAATAAAAATGTGGTGGCTTTCCTGAACTAGTTTCTCAGTTTGACCCATTTTTAGCAGGTCATAATTCAGATATGGTATCATAAGAAGTGGTAATGTTTGATATATTTCTAAAACAATATGTGCAATATTAAGTAACTTTATAAGTGATAAAGTTTAATGAACAATTTTCACTGAAAGAAATATAACTCAATATTTCTGTTTGTCTCTATTCCACTCCTGATCTTTTTCATACAGCTCAGTGAAGAATTCTTTTAAAATACATATCTTTGACAGATGGAAAACTTGCTGACAATTTCTTGAGTTTACTAGTTTATACAGTCATGCCAGGAGCTCTGGTGGTGTAATGGATAGGGAAATGTGCTGTGAAACCAAAGCCCAAGCCTTTAAGGCAATTTGAATACACCAGCAACTCAGGGGAAGAAAAATGAATAATCTCCTCTCATGTGATTTACACCCTTGGAAACTCAATGGACAGTCAGTTAGGTGTCAGTTCAACTTGATGGTAAGAGGAAAATGCTATCAGAGAAGAAATTGTAAATCAAGTAATTCACTACTTATGTGAAGTGTGCAAAATTTTTCCAAGTCCAGTCCTATTACAACGTAGCCAATGTATTAGGATGGCATACACAGACATGCAATAGAAAATTATAAGTGTAGTGAGTATGTTGATTTCAAGCCATTTGCTGCACATTCACTTCATCTTGTAGGGTAGAGAAAAGTAGACTGCTAACTACAAGCATTTGTTTTTTCCTTCTGTTTAGTTGTTTTATACATTTTTTTCCCTCTCAACTCACAAATGATAGCCAAGAGGGTGGAGAGGGTGGAAGCAGAGGGATGAGGATGTGTAGGGGGAGGGGAGTTGTACATGTAAAAATAAACTTGTTCAAGTTTATATTAAGTTATTGAGATAAACTTGTACTAGTTTCTTGTATGCATTTCTTATATGCATGGGATTGAACAATTTGATGAGCAGGTGAGAGAAATTGAAAGAATTTGTTCTTGAAAACAATTTATTTGAGTTTTGTAAATAAACTAGCATAAAATTTTTAAAAAAGAAAAAACCACAAAATATATGGAAATGATTCTATGAAACAAATCATATATGAATGAAACAATGTATAT
>NW_006399850.1:4811583-4848914 GCF_000299155.1 Elephantulus edwardii | reverse complement strand
TATAATAAATAAATAATAAATTTAAAATTAAAAAAACAGACAATTCTTAAAATACATTTAAGTAATGATCGAGGATTTAGTATCAAATACCATTTAACACACATTGGGATACTGTGGAAATTTGTACAATCCTAGAATTACACACTCATATTCTAGATGACTTAGAAAATATTGCTGAACAGACACAAAAAGGAGGCATTAAAATAGAAGCTGAAAACAGCAACAAAATACAAACAATAGCATGTGTGTTTATGTTGATTGTGTGATACATTGCAGAATTTTCATTGGGCAAATTAAGCTCTCCAAGAATAAGAAGTAATTTAAAAACATTCACAGATCTCTATCAGTAATCTAACAGGATAGATTTTTGAAAAGAGATTTTGAAGGTTTTTTTTAATGCAATAAAACAAATACTTCTTTTCAAACAGTTCACAAAGACAGATGTAATAGAAAGAAACAAATAATGATAAAAGAGTTCCAGAAGTACACCAGTTGTGAGGAACCACTTTCTACACCATCAGTGACAAATCTGAATCTTGCATGAAAAGGAGGAGGTGAAAGTAGAGGAACTTTTTTATACAGATGTTCTTTCTTAAGCGCTATATATATATATATATGATGAATTATGCATTAATGCATACAAGAAATTAGTACAAGCTTATCTCAATAACTTAATATAAATTTGAACAAGTCTTATTTTTCTTGGAAAAAATAGTATACACTTTTGAGAAAGATTTTACTCATGTAGGTATTTACGAGTCCATAATAGAATAGCAAACACAATGCACATTCCCCAATGTTGAGACTGATTTTCACAAATACCTAACTTTATCACAAAGTGCACAACAGAAAGCTCTTTTTATCCTTAAAGTTACTAAAAAAACCCCACCAGCATGCAACAATAATTCAAGAAAGACTCAGTTGATTATTGTTATCCTGAATGGTAGGTATAATACCTGGATTATGATGAAATCACTGAACAGTTTTTAAGAGCAAAGAATAGAAAGAAATGTTTGTAACTATAATTTTAGAGATAAAACTGTATGCTAAAGAAACTACATTAATTTGTTGTAATATTACATTTATGATATATCTTTTCATTTGTTTATTTTTAATTATAACATTTATTATGAAGCAAGAATCAAGATTGATGTAGGAATCATTTAAAGTAAAATTGTTAAAATTCAATTTTTGTTGTGGGAGATCAACAGAAATTCATATGGTTGAATCCACTCAACTAATATTCTTTGTTGTAGAAAAATGTGGACTAGTCTCTTTTTTTAGGAAATATGATATATAGTAAAAATCTTAGGAACCAATTTCCACTAAAATGTTTAAAGTTTCAGTTCATCTCATTCTACTAATACAGTGTCTACCACTTTTGCATTCAATCTATTTATAGGTGTTATTTTAAAAGATGTTACATTATAGATAGCAAAGATAAACATCTACATACCCACAGACACACAACTAACTCAAAGAGCCTTTGGTTGTGTAGTACGTTACAGATGGGGAAGAGAGAGAGTTGGAGGGGTTTCAGTGGAGCCTTACAAGAACAGTGTAGTAATAGGTATGGATAGGTGGTAGTTAATTGTACAAAGACAGTGTAGGTGGTAGTTAATTGTACAAAGACAGTGTGTGCGAGGGATTGTGTGGGACACAGAGTGCAGGGATAAAGCACTGTATGCAAGGGTGGTTATATGCAAAAAAAAAAAAGTGGAAGGGGATAAGAAGAATATATACTGAGATTGAGAAATTATGGTTCACTCACACAATGGAATACTACACAGCATGCAGGAGCAATGATTTTATAAATTATTACCTAACTTGGGAGGGACTGGAGAGCATTATGCTGAGTGAACTAACTCAGTCACACAAGGATAAATATTGTATAAAACCATTATTGTAGTATAAGGATCCAAGAGGGGTGGGGTGGAAGCAGAGGGATGAGGATGTGTAGGGATAGGAGGGGATTAATTATGTACAAATTGCACAATTAATTATTGTACAATTTGATGGGTGAGGGGATGAGGGAAATTGAAAGAATCTGTTCTCTAAAACAATGTATTTGAATTTTGTAAATAAACTAGTGTAAAATTATATATATAATATAATATACTAATACATATTATATACTATATACTATTCATTATATATATTTTATATATAAATGAACAATGGATATTCTAGAAGAAAAAAGTATGTAATTTTGCAGTGCTGAATTGGGAATACTACAAAAGGAAGATTTGCCCAGGATGCAAACTGGTCAAGAGTAGAAGCTGGTAAAGGCTGTTTGGGCTTGGTCTAGGGGAAAGATTGAGTCCCACCCAGTACTCAGAGGAGATTTGCACTGGTATGAATTGGAAAAATGACATTGGACCTTTGTTGGAGGCGATAACACGTTTGCAAGAAGGGCAAACAGGTCAAGTAAAAAAAGAAACAGAAAAAAAGGAAAGGAAGAATCTGTCTTGCCAAACTGGAACAAGCTTTTTGGTTTCTGAGAGGGTAAAGTTGATGCCCATTAGAGCCCACTTCCAAGCCTTGAGGTTGAGTGTGCTCATTCACTACCTAGATTCACAACAGTGAAAGGTGAAGTAATACGGCAATGGAGGAATACAACAATGGAGAAACAGGCTGAATGTGGATGTGCTTTTTCAGCGCTGCCCACCTAGCATGCACAAATGTGTGGATAAGCAGGGGAAGATTGTTGACTTAAGAAGCAAAGAGTTGTGAGGACTCCTGGCCTGTTAACTTGGCCTCGTAAGGAGGGCAGAACTGAACAAGAAGGCCAACAGGTTTGCAACACAGGGAGAAGTGAGGACTCCTGAGCTTGCAGCTCATATCCATTTGAACCTAGTCGCAAATGGTTGGGGCTGATCTGAACAGACCCAAGCAGATGAAGAGAAGATGATTCATGCTGTGACCTAAGGTCAATTGCTGCAACCTGATGGTTTGCTCTGGACTCGACTTTGCTTGTGGATGCAGATGTTCAAAGTTGCCAAATTGAACAGAGGATTCTCCAGCAGAAAGGACATGCTTGTTTCTCCAGAGTATTGGTTTGGTAGGGATGAACAAATCAATTAGATAGGGATGGACAAATGGTTATTTAAAAAGGGGATATTAGGGAATGGGACATGAAGTAGTTGATTTACATGCTTTCTCGAAGGAAAGCAGGGAGTACCAGAGGAATGTCTGTGTTTCATTGATTATGCAAAGGCATTTGACTGTGTTGATCACAGCAAATTGTGGCTGACTCTGAGAAGAATGGGAATCCCAGAACACTTGTTTGTGCTAATGTGAAACCTATACTTGGACCAGGAGGCAGACGTCAGAAGAGAACAAAGAAACATTGCATGGTTCAAAATTGGAAAGAGTGTACACCAGGGATGTGTCCTATCTCCATGCCTTTTCAACCTATATGCAGAACAGATTATTCAGGAGGTTGGACTCTATGAGGAGAAGTGTGGCATCAGGATTGGTGGAAGATCCATCAACAATCTGCATTATGCAGATAACATAACTCTGCTTGCTGGAACGGAGGAGGGAGGACCTGAAACCCTTGCTGCTGAGAGTCAAGGACTGCAGCCTTCAATATGGATTGAAGCTCAATATCAAGAAGACAACGATTCTCACCACTGGACCAATTGGCAGCATCAGGATGGATAGTGAAGTGATTGAGATTGTTCACAGCTTCAGTTTGCTTGGCTTCACAGTCAACACTCTTGGCACCAACAGCCAGGAAATTAAAAGATATATTGTGATGGTAAAGTCTGTTGTTAGGGACCTCAAAAGTACTGAAGAGCAATGGTGTCACTCTGGAAACTAAGGTGTGCCTCATACAGTCCATGTATGGTCTTTGCAATCACTTGCTATGTGTCAGAGAGCTAGACAATGAGTAGGGAGGACTTTGATCTGTGGTGTTGGAGAAGAGTATTGAATATACCATGGACTGCTAAGAAAACAAACAGGTTCATCCTGGAGGGGGTTAACCAAACTGCTCCTTGGAGGCAAGAATTCTGAAGCTTTGACATACTTTGGACATGTTGCAAGGAGGGAGCAGTCCTTGGAGAGGGATGTCATGTTTGGGAGGTTGGAGGTGGCACAGCAGAGGAAGACCCTTTATGAGGTGGATTGGTTTAGTGACTGGCGTAATAGGGGTAGGTGTACCAGAGACAGTGAGATTGGCACAGGACAGAGCAGGGTTTAGGGCTGTTATACATAGGGTCGCTAGGAGTTGCAGGTGACTTGACGGCACATAACAACAACAACAATCGTTATTAGTTAAATGGTTGTAAGGGGGAAAATCTTCACAAAATACATGAACTATATATAAGTATCTTTTTTAAAAGAAACCCTGAAAGAAAAAGGTTTATTGCTTTGAAAACCTGGTAGAGTGTCACTATGATTTAGGATCTATCTCGTTCAAATGTGTGGGTGACCAGGGAGTGAGGCACCACAGATTATCAATGTTTGCACTCATATGCCTTAATCCAATTCTGGGCTGGAATAAGGACAGTCTCCACTCAAGCCTATAGTTGGCCTGACTGAGCCCAACTTGCTTTGCCAGAATCTTCAGGAGAGAGGAGGGCCCAGGTAGAGAAAATTATTCTAGGTCAATTTCTTGTGCCTTTCAGCTCTCTCCAGACCCCAGGAATTAAGAACCTCTCCAAGATTTCCGCATAGAGCAAGTGGACAGGGTACTAGCTTCCTAAGGGAATTCACAACCTGCTGGACCCTACAGGAGTCTCCAATCTGATTTTCATTCCCTCTTTGCAGAGAGATGTGCCCTCCGCTTGCCTATCAGACATTCAGCAGTTCTGCAGCAGCACAGAGGACTGGAAGTCTCTGGGATATTTCTAAATGTCCTCTCCCAGGGGCTCCCTTACTGGTTAGAATGCTCCAGATGGGAGAATGGGAAGAGTTGTTGGGCCTGCCATTATGTGGCAAATTCTCTGAGAAAGTGTTGCATCATTTCCTTAACTGCCTTCCAAGAGAATGAGTAAGTGGTAGCAAATGCTAGATCCTTTCAGCCTGAGTCCCCAGTGCCCTCTCACCCACAGTTGAGTGGAATTTTCTGAAACTCAACTTATCTTCCATTTCACTTACAAGAATCTGCCCCACCTCTAATACAGAACCTGAGGTTACCACACTCTCCCCTCCTCCCTCATTTTATCAGCATATGTGAAATAGACAGTGTTTATTATGAAGATTTCAGAACCATAAGGAGCCTTAAAGATTTCCTGGTCATCAAAGTTCCTATTTTTCAAGTGAAAGAATAGCAGGAAGTGCCAACACCCAGAGGCCTGCTGCCCTCCCATTCTATTCTCGTGACAGAGATCACAAGCCAGTGAAGGCAGTCATCTCCTGAATTGGCAAATGGCCTTAGAAAACTCTCTCACAGTGGTCCAGACAGCGTCTACATATTTAATTATAGAACATGAATGGCATTTCACATTCAGCTTATGTCTCAATTCAAAGCTAAGTGGTGTTGAAGTAGTTTATGGGGAAACTGCTTCTCAGGCCTCTGGCCTTTTTGCTGCATCATAACATTACGCTATGTTCAAATGCCCTGCTTGGGACATTTCTGGCAAATATTCTACTCAGCTTTGTTTTCCAGGAAGCATCTAATTGTGTTCTTGTTTTTTTACCTTTCTTTTCTGCAATAGGTAATACATTTACATGATTCAACAATCAAAGCAATATGAAGGTACCTTGAGAAGTCATGCTCCTGCACCTAACCCATCCACTTTGTTTCTCCACTTTTATTAGTTTTGTTTATCCTTCCAGGGTTTTGCAAATACAAGCAAATCAAATATGTATTCTCATTTTCCATCCTGTCATACAAAAAGGTAGTGTATTATGCACACTTTCAGCAGCTTACTAAAAAAAAAATAAATAAAAAAAATTCTCACATAGCATTTTATCTGGGAAATGGATCTGCCTCATTTTTTAGTAGAACCAGAATCATGTCATTACCCTTAACATTTAATCTGTTCAAATAAAATCTAATCTGCAAGGTCTGCCTTCTTAGCATTTGGGTGTATTTTGTGAGGTTTCTTAAAGAGGGTAGTGGTTGGGGTTATTTTGTTTGTTTGTTTGCTGTCTTCTTTGGAATGTGATGCCACTTCTTGGGCAGTTAATATCTTCTAACTGGCCCTCTATGCTTCAGTTTTAAGACCAACCATGTACTTCTCAAATGTAAATGGAGTTCTGTCATCTAGCACATGATATGATATCTAGCACATGATAAAAATAGATGTTAGTGAAACCAAGACCTGAAATGCTTTTTTTTAAGATCATTCAAATGTTTAGAAAAGAAAAAATCAGCACAGAGGCATATAATGGCGCTGATGACAGTTCAATGTTTTCAAGCTGCAAAGTACAAACCTGGAGCCTTCCTAATTCACTGTAGGCACGCAACCCTGGTTATTAGCAGACACACATCTCCTTTTGAAACTGCTACAGACTTCCTCATAAGCAGTCAGAGGCTCCTAGGTTTTGGGTAAATGCCCCTTTCTATCATACCCCAGGTACGACCCACTATTCTAAGCTGCTATTAAATGGACCCCAAAGTGTTGGCCTATGTTCTGTCAGTTGCAGTAAATGTGTTTGTCTGTGGGATGGGTGAACCCTGGGGAGGGTGTGGTCAGTGCAACAATCCTGTAACTTCTGATCCTGATGTCTAAGTACAAATTACTTTAATGCTTTTCAGGTTTTTTTTCACCTGCTGATAATAAAGAATGACTCTCTCCCCTGATAAAAAATTATTGAAAACATCGCCTATGGCCAAGTAACAGATCTAATGGTTGTTATTGTTCTTAGGTGTAGTTTAGTTGACTGCAACTCATAGAAAACCTACAAACAATTGATCTGAGGGTTTGTTGTTTTGTACCATCAAGGTCAAGTCAGAACTGACCCATAGCTAACCCTCCAGCAGGTTTTCAGAGGCAGTTAATAGCTCAGAAAGAAATTGACCATCCCTTCCTCTCAGAGCGGCTGGTGGCCTCAAATTGCATGCCTTTAGAATTGCAGTGCAGCTTTTTGCCACTAGGCCACCTGAGCTCCCAAGAGCTGAGGGTATGTGTCCTCACTTTTTTTTCACAGTCTTTCAATAAATGGCCATTTTTATAGAATGGAGGCTAAGAAAAATCAACTCTATTATAGTATTGATGGAGATAAAGAATAGTAAGACTTTATTACAGCTTGGATTATGATACCAGAAGAATGGAGATATTCGATGGAGATTGGTTTTGCCTGTCTCTTAACATTATTCTCTGGAGACAGGCAGCCTGGGACCCCGGCCAGAACAGCATAGCCAGCAGCCAGCGTAGCCCTATTTGAGTCCTAGGGGATCCCAGGACCAGGCAGAAGCCTGTCAGTCAGTCTAAACGCTAGAACATTAGCCTTCATAGTATAAATTAGCAATTCATTTCCTCTCCATGTAGCGCTTAGCAGCTAATGATCCATAGTGTGGAGAAAGCATTGAATAAATAGTTCACTGCTGGAGGGCCCAGCTCTTCAAGTTGCTATTGTTCTTAAGTTGCCCTCAAGTGTTATCATGAGATTGTGAGCAAAACCAATTTTCTTAATCATCCCCAGTCTCCCCAGCCTTATTCACTAGGATAATATCATCAACAGGATGCACAAATCGGGCATCTGAGATTTAGTTGAATTAGTAACACCTCAAAGATCATTTATGGCTGCAGCAATCAGTTTGCAATTTCACCTAATTAGAGAGCAAGCTTATTTCTCTAAATCCTCCCTAGTATTTTGAGTTGACAAACAATGAAGTAATCCTGATAAGGAGAATAAATGAGCTTCATCAAGCCATTGCTTTGTTTCTATTCCCTCTTCAATAACTTGACCACCATGCTTCATGTGCAACTTCAGATATCAAGCACAGAATACATAAGCATCTGTCACAACCACCACGAGTCAAGAGACTTACAAAGAAACCTCCTTGTATCTTTAAAAGCATTTTAACGGTGGAGCAACAATCCACCAGGACTATTGTGACTGCTATTACACTCAAGGACAAAGATTAATTTTCTTTGGTCCCTTATCATGAGACTACTTAAGTATTTACTCAAGTTAATTTCTCCTAATAAATTACAGCTCATTCCTCAAAGATATTATTTCTCAAGGAGGCTATGAAGTGCTTAAAAAGAATGGGTCAATAAGGTTTTATGGGGGAAGCCACTCTAGCTTGGTAGCTCTGGGTAAACAAAAATTATTTTTGTCTGAAACACCACTTCTCAGTATGCCTGACTCTGAACACTCACTTGGGCCTTAGAACAAATGTTCAGATGTGAGTAAACTGGTGACTGTAATACCTGGGAAACAAGGTGGGAGATAATGGAGGAAGTACACAATACAGGAACAAGGGGTAGAGAAAGGAGACAAGAACTGCACAAAAAAGACAGGGGATAACATGAATAGGAGGAAAAGAGAAGAGAAAGGTTAAAGGTCAGAGAAATCTTGCTGAGTTTGGCTTGTCAAATGGCTTGTGGCTGCTATGTGCCCTTGTAGGGAGATTTGGTAGGTCAGGGCTAGGGTTGATTGACTAGGAAAGGACCTGCATTTGTTTCCAAGCCTTTTTGTGTATTGTGATCCTGGCAGGGTCAAGGTGAGCCCTGGGGCAATTCTTCCACTCTAGTTGATTTAGCAACTTTATTCTAGAGAAGCAAGGATGGATGTACTGGGGGGAAGCGGTGTTCAGTAGACTAATGGGAAATTCCCAGCCCTGTCTTCCTCAATGGGGAAAAAAGTTAAAGGAGGATCCCTTAACATTTGTCCACAGCAAAATTAACTACATCTCCCACTCCTGCCACTTAAATAGAAAAAGTGCAATGACATGAATTCCACATTACGTAATTCTGAAAACTCTAGTAATTTAAAGGGAGGGAAAAGCAAGGGGGGAAATTGTCTAATAATTTATCATAAAGTCAATTATTCACTTTGACATGTGCAAACTTACACCATTTCCTAGAAATCTAGAAAAGCAACTAAACCCTTGACTTTCTGAGGACCCACAGTACAGCTTATTAAGGCAAATGTCAGTGGAAGAAAGAGGGCATGTCTATTGTTTTTCCTCTCTCCATAAGTGCAAATAGCACCCCAGCAGGAGTCTGGAAACCTGTTTATTTTTCAGCTAACAAAGGTGAAGACTATTAAGCAAGTCAGATGGAGCCTTATTGTGTCTAGCTCAGGCCCAGGCTTGTTTCCTGACATCTATACCACACATTAGCCAGTTGTTTACACTCTGATTAATCATCCAAAGTATTGTTTTAAACTTCACAGGTATTTGAGATGCTAATGGAGCAAGTCACAGGGCCCTCATGCCTGCCTGCATGAAGGCCTATCAAACAACACACTCAAACTCAGTCAACTCACAACCTGAGCAGGACCTTCTCTTAGATAGCCCTCCAGTGGGCTTCCCAGGCTGTAAACCACACAGGAGGAGACCGCCTGTCCTTCTCCCTCAGAGCCAATGGAGGGGTCATACTTCCAGAGAAGCCAGACTTTGGATTAGCACCACAACACCCTATGGACTGTGCCTCCAGAGCTGAGCCATGATGTCCTTTGATCTCAAATTTAGCAGAAATGAGGCCCCTTTTAATAGTCAACATTTGTTAAGCATTTACTCCATGTCAGGCGATCATCTATACAATGCTTCGAGTTAACAAATTTATTTCTTACAAACCTGAGAGAAGGTATTCCATTTCTGCAGATGAGAAAACAGATGTGAAGAAAGGTTAAGTGGCCCACGCCTTTCCACAAGAAATGGAGGAAAACTGTGTGTCTACAAACTGCTTTCCTCACTGATAAGCTTTAACACCATTTTTCAGATGTAGTCTCTCTTTTACCAATTAACATATTTCAACAAACAGACCCCGGCCTGGACGTGCTCACCAGGTTGTGCCATAAAATCTGGAGGATAACTACTTGGCCAACTGGCTAAAAGAGATGCATATTTTCTTAATTTAAAAAAATGTCATCCTAACAGAGTAAGGAAATTATCAAACAATATCACTAATATCGCGTGCAAGCAAAATCCTGCCGAATATTATTCAAGAACAACTGGAGCAGTACATCAACAGAGAACTGCAAGAAGTGCAAGCTGGACTTAGAAGAGGCCCCGGCCAATGTCAGATGAATCTTGGGTGAAGGCGGAGAGTGCCAGAGGAATGTCTATCTGTGTTTCACTGACTATGCAAAGATGTTTGACTATGCGGATCACAACAAAATGTGACTAACATTAAGAATGGGAATCCCAAAACATAGGATTGTGCTCATGCAAAACCTATATCCAGACTAGGAAGTAGTCCTCAGGACAGAGCAAGGAAGCATTATGTGGTTCAAAATCAGGAAAGGTTGTGTCAGGGATTCAGTGTGTTCTTTTGTCATACCTTTTCAATTTATGTGTGAAATAGATCATTCAGGAGGCTAGATTTCATGAGGAGAAAGATAGTATCAGGATTACAGGAAGATTCATCACCAATCTGTGTTATGCAGATAACAAGTCTTGCTCACTGAAACTGAAGAGGACCTGAGGTGTTTGCTGCAGAAGGTCCAGGATTACAGTCTTCAGGGTGGATTGAATCTCAACGTCAAGAAAACAAAGATTCTCATTACTAGGCCAATTCGCCCAGTGGACAGAAAGCGATGCTACCAAGCCAAAGGTGGGTGACTTTTAATCCGCAGCCCTCGGGCCTGTCTTTCATTGTTTTTGTTCAGACATTCCTCTAGGTCATATAGCCTTGGTGTACAAGTTGCTGTACCATGGTCACTTTTTGTTGCTGTGAGGCTGAACACTGTGACACTGATGTGTCAACTGCATTAATGATTGGCTAACCTATGCGGACAGAGAGTGGGGTGGAGCTCCCCGATTAAAACAAGCTTGGAAGGAGGAGTGGCATCCACTTCCATAATAGCTTGCCTCCAGAAACCCTATGAACCTAGAGAGAGGATAAAAGGCACCCAAGCGTCGAGGACTCTCCTTCATAGGGTCGCTATGAGTCACCTGCAACTCGATGGCACTTAGCAACAACAACAACAAGGCCAATTGGCAACACCATCATAGATGGAGAAGAGATTGAGATTATTGGCAATATCAGTTTGCTCAGTTCTGCAACCAATACTCTTGATACCAGCAGTCTGGAATTCAAAAGACAAATTACATTGGGGGAAAACCTGTCATCAGGGACCTCTTCCAGAGTGCTAAAGAGCAACGATGTCAGTCTAGACACTAAGAAGCACCTGATCCAGGCCATGATCTTCGCAATTACTTGCTATGCATCAGAGAGTTGGAAATGACTAAGGATGACAGAACAAGAATTGATACTTTGAGTTGTGGTACTGGAGAAGATCATTGAACATACCATGGACTGACTGTCAAAAGATCTAACTGTTCTGTCCTGGAAATGGTGGAACCAATTTGCTCCTTGGAGACAAGGATTTTGAAGCTCCATCTCAAATACTTCAGTTAAGTTCCCAGGAGGAACTACTCCTTGGAGAAGGACATCATGCTTGGAAGGATGGAGGGACCATGCAGAAGAGGAAGACTCTTCATGAGATGGACTCACACAATGTATATGGCAGTGGAGTCAGATGTTATAGCGTAGGTGACGCTGTCTCAGGATAGGACAAGTTTCAGAGCGATTGTTCACTATAAATCATAGTCGGCTCACTGGCACATAACAATTACAGTATTTTTACATTTTCTTCTTCACTCAATCATTCTAAGAAATTTATAATCCCGGATTCGGTGGGCCATCTGAGAAGTTTGTTCAAGGTCAACAAGACAAGAGTATATACACTGAGTGAAATAAGAAAATCACAAAAAAAGGCAGATACTGTATGAAAACATGATTATAAAATATCAAGAAAATGTTTACACACAGAAAAAAGCATTTTTTGATGGTTATCAGGGATCTGAATGGAAAGGGGGGTAAAGTAATAACTAGAAAATATAAATACACAAACTCGGATAAAAGAAAGGTAATATACAGTAATAAAGATAAAGAGGTCAGCATAATATAACTGTAACAAAGGAAAACTCTGAAAGGCTAACAAGAGTAAAAGACAATGAAGCTAAATACTATTAACCACAATACTGCAATGATAGTAATAATAAAAAAGATGTACAAATATGTACAAATTTGCAGAGGGAAGAAGATGGGCAGGGACTAATCATAGGGTTGCATCATTTCATGGGAGGGGTTGGTAAAGGAAATGAGAATAATCTGATGTGAAAAAACAACGAACTTTTGATACCATGGACTGCCTCAAACAAACAGGTTTATCTTTGAGAAGGTGAAAACAGGCTGCTCCTTGGAGGCAAGGATTCTGGGGCTTCATCTGACATACTTTGGGCATGTTGCAAGGAGAGACCAGTCCTTGGAGAGGGACAGTGCAAGAGAGGAAGAATTTTGATGACTTGGATTGATTCAGTGACTGGGGTACTGGGGGGTGGGTGGGTCAGAGACAATGAAGTTGGCACAGGATAGAGCAAGTTTCAGGGCTGTTATACATAGGGTCGCTATGAGTTGCAGGTGACCTGACAGCATATAACAACAACAAACAAACCTGTATAAAATACAAATTTAGTTTTTTGTCTTTTTTTTTCTTAATTTAGTTTGTTTATTTTTCATTTCAATGAACATCTACAGAGATTTTGGAATTCCATTCATTCATTGTTGCACCCTTCTCCCCGCACAAACCCTTCCCCCCCCCTTTGCTCCTCTCCCCGAAAAGTAAAAGAAAAACTCCCTCATTGGTACACAATCCCACCCGCACCTCCCCAAACCCCACCCCCTACCCCCAAATATAATCCACTCTGCAACCCTCATTGCATACTCCTACGATAAAAATAATGCTCTAAAATATAATACTTTAAAAAGAAATATATAAATGGACATATAAGTTGACTTGCAAGTAGACATGAAGTTGAACAGATGAGAAGACAAATGATGTACACCTATAAATATATGTAAGATTGTCCAAGGATATATTTATATATTTTCACATGCTTCAAATATATCCAAGTAAAAGTAGGCCATACAGGGGAAACATTTTGAAAATTTTTTATCCAAAATCAAACACTTTAAGAAAATACATCTCTGGTCTTGAAGTCTTAGGACTACAGTTTTAGGGGTATTTAAGTCAATTGGCATAACATAACCCGCAAAGACAGCTTTCTACATCGTGCTTTGCTGAGTAGCCATTGCAGTGTTAAAGCTTGTTAGTATTCATCTAAGTTGTAACTACTGGTCTCTCCCCAACCCCCAATACAGAGAGTGGAGGGAAAGAGGAAAAGAAAAAAATCAGACTCAAGGAAATAATTAGCCTAAAGGACTAATGATTCACAGTCTCTGCTTCCTTGAGACCGAAAGAATTAGTTGGTGCCTGGTACCATGACTGACACTCTATTCATATTCACAATACAAAATGCTGGGCAGAATTAGAGGGGAAAGAAGAAGACAAAGCAAAAGGCAAAATTATTTTAAAAGACTAGAGCTATTGGTCTTATAAAGGAACCCCAAAACTGTGACTCTTACACGTTCTTCAAACCTGGAGCTGAATCTACTCCCAGGGATCAACTTTCAACTAAACAATAGAAAAACTCAAACAGGTTGCAAATTGAATCAGAACCAACTGTTAGCTGAATTCTAGCAGGTTTTCAAAGGACTTAAGACTCACAGGAGGAGATTGCCATTTTTCTCTTGCAAATCAGCTGATAGACTATCTGACGAGAAGAGTGTCAACTTTGGGTGCAACACCCCACAGACTATGCCACAATAAACAAGCCTATGAAGGGAATAACACCAAGAAGAAACACACCACTTTATAATAATAATTTACATGAGAGAAAAGGCGAATTTGCTCAAAAAAAGAAAGCTTGGAAGACAGGAAGGGCCGGAGCCAAGGGAGAAGGTCAGAAAAAGACTGTTACTTGGAGGGAATTACAGTCAACATCAAGAAAAGCACAATGTAAAAAAAAAAGAAGAAGCAGCACAATGTGTATAAATTGTTGAATGAAAGACTAATTTGCTCTGTAAACTTTCACAGAAACCACAACAAAACATTAAAAAAAAAAAAAGAAAGAAAGATGTGTAGTTTACTCAAGCCAAGTGGGTGTTGGATGTGGGTTAGGAAGATGAGGTGTCTGTGTTTTTCATCCCATGAAGAATGAAAGAAGATGTTTCTCCTGTCACTGGAGCCACTTTGTTCACCACAGTCCCTCTGGCATAATTTCTAAAGACTCACAGGTCTTTTGCCAAGCGGTTTAGGGCCAAAAGCTCCCCAAGGACTGTCTCACAAGAATCAGCAGGAGAACAAGGAATGTTGACTTTGGTGGCTGAGAACCAGTGCAACACAGCAGTAGACAGACAGCTGGCTCAGGGCCAGCTGAGAAAGTGGGATGTCTGTGTGTGAGCCAAAACATCACACTGACCTTGAGCCTTTGGCAGACACCACAAAAAGACTCAGACACCTCAAGCAGAGGGTGAACCTTACGTACAAAAGCAGAGTGGCTGAGAGTGAAGGTTCACCTTCCTGGGAATCTGTGCTAAGTAACAAGGTCATCAAGGCACTCAGAAGGCAAAGAAGCTCATCAGTTCTCCTCTCACCTTCTAACCAATCACTGCTTTCCAAAAGAAATTGAATGCAAGCTGCAAATTAATTTTTTACATTTTCTAGTTTTTATTATAAAAATACAGCAGAAAACAAGATGAGTTTTAAGAATATATTTATTTAACTCCTACTGCCTAAAGTAAAATTATTTTCCTATGGAAATAAATTATCATCTCAACATGTTATCAACATTTTTAAATTGTGAGCAAGATATTTTTCATTCTTTTTCCATACTGAAATCTACCTCTTAATTTGAACTAATCACATTTCAAGTGTTAACAGATACTTGTGACTAGTGACTGAGATACTAGATATGTAGATTTTAGATATTGAAAATATAAATGTGAAATGAACTATTAAGATCTTCTCCTTGTCATTTAGCTGACAGTCCAGTTGGTAAATCACAAAGGAGGAGATTGTCTTCTGCAGAGCATCTGAAGAATTCAAACTACCAGACAAGTACCTCTCTTAAGCTATTGTTGCAACTTTATACACAATAGCTCTGAACCCTGCTCTATCCAGAAGCAATCTTATGGTCTCTGACACACCTACCTTGTTATCCCAGTTTCTGTGTCAATCTATCTCATCTGGGGTCTTGAGCTTCAATCCATATTGAATACTAAAGTCTTTGACCTTCTGCAGCAAGTGCTTCAGGCCCTCCTCAGTTTCAGCAAGCAGGGTTGTGTCATCTGCATAATGCAGGTTGTTAATGAGTCTTCCTCCAATTCTGATGTCTCTGCAACTTGTGAGGAATATCTTTTTAAGCATCTGTTAATAGTGAGAAAAGTCAAAGGCTTCCACTTGATGTTCTGACCCCTTACAATATATTAGGTATTGTACCCTGGAGGTCCTTTGGAGTTTCTCCTCATGAGAAAAATGTGACGAAATGGTCTTTCACTTGTATTTGTTGGAATTGATGTGTACAGAGTACTTAACACAATACTCAGCACATAGAGGACTTTCAGTAAGTGACAGAATATCAATAATATATGTCCACAGAGGAGGGACTTAAGCATCAGTTGCAGTGAAAGTGAAAGATCTCTGAAGTGAATTGCTATTCTTGTTTTTACCTGTGTTAGAATAAGTCCTGATTAATTGCAACTCATGCAAAATGGAACAATGTAAATTGAACCATAGTGATTTGGGGACTTCCACTGACTAATTTTAAGAAGCCGGTCACTAGATTTTTCTCCCTAATCTTAGTCTGGAAGCTCTGATGACATCTGTCTAGCATCATAGCAATATGCAAGCCTCCACTGACATTGCCACATGCAACCTCACAGCTACACATGAGACATACAGATCAGAATTGAACCAGAGTATCCCACATGGAAGGTGAGAATTCTGCTACTGAAACATCACTTCCTCCTGGAATGAATTAAACCCTTTCATTTTTCCCATTTAAAAATCACAGTACCAGAAGAAAAAGAAAATATTTTCAGTCTACTTTTTTCTAAATTTACAATAACCTATTCCAAGAATTATATTCCTATTCTAATAATTATGTTTTTTAAATTATATTCCTTTTATATTCATATAGAAGTTTTGGAATCTCACATTCAGTTTGGTATGTTAAAAAAATAGTGTTGGAAAATATCTCAGAAAAATGGAAAATCATGTTTGGCTCAGAAAGTAGACAGCTCTTTGGAAACAGAAAGTTACACCATTAAAATATAGTTTAATTGGCGGAGGGGAGGAGATTCCAAAAGACATATTGTCAAGAGACAATTTTCTAGCCTTAAGCAAAAGCAGAAAACAATTAATTTGGTAGATGGAATTGGGACTTGGGGATGGAGCTTCTGACTGTCCTCCAGAAAGGTACAAGGTTAAAACAATGATTAGAGAGAAAAAAACATGAATTCTGAAATAAAGACAGGGCACATAGAGGGCAACTTCTGAAACTATGGTGCTAAGGTGAAAAGGGGTTAGTTCTCAATGGGCAAGCACAGGAGGAAGGCAAGAGTATAAAACCAGGGGGTTTACCACAAAGCCGTCATAGAGGACAATATTAGTTAGAATGCAAAGATAATGTCACCTTTTTCAGAATTAAATAATAATAATAATAATAATAATAATAATAATAAATTGTGGTGGCCCTAGTACTGGTACATGCAGGAGACATGAGTAGCAATTGTGGTCCTTAGGTCAGATGTGAAGTATAAAGTGGATTGTTGTTTCTTCTGCATGGAATAAGTAAGAACAGTTGGATACTGTAGCTTGGGGTAACAGAATAATAACTTGTCTGGTAAAAAGCAAAGAGAAATCTCATTTATGAAATCCTTTAGAACAGAACTATTGCTATGTTCACATTGTTAACTGGTAATAATTAAACATCTTTTGCATTCCTCCCTCCAACTTCCCACCGTTCACCTTTTCCCCCCCTTCTTTTATCATTGCCATTGGCAACAATTCAAGACGAACCAGCCCTTGCCTCCCAAGAATGAGGAAATTCTACAGACCCAACATATCAAGTGATTAGATTAGAAAGTATTGTGGGTGGAAAGAGGGAAAAAAGAGACAGCAGCACCACAGAGGAAAATTCCTTTCATTTTGTAAAATTAGAAATAATATTGCTCTAAGAATTATTATTTCCCCAAGTGTTTATTTTCTTCAAAAAGGTTTGAACTGACACCAGTTATAAGACATATAATGATTGAACTAGCCATATTTAGAATAAGTATCACTTCATGACTTCTTGAGGTCAAAAGTAGGAAATCTCTTACAAAGAAGTGCTTCTTCTCTTAAGCTGTTTGATGTAGGCCCATTACTTGGCCTCTGCAACTCTAGAGGTTAAATTCAGATAAACTCCCTCATGGCCTCACTCTGCTGTGGTTTAAAATCTACACTTAATACAAGGTTATATGTTTCAAGGTTGCGTTGAATTTTACTGGCACACTATTATATATCAGGATTTGGGGGATAGTGAAAGGAGAATATCACCTAAATCAGTGGTTTTGAAACTTTTCATTTTGACCACACCCCACACTCAGAAATAGTGTTAAAAAGTGAGTTTGTACATACAAATATAAAATACACTTGCAAAGTGGTGCATAAACTCATTCAAGAGCCTTAGAAAAGTGATACATAAACTCATTCAAGAGTTTTTATTAGTCTTTTGTCTTCTAAAATTTCAGTTCTGAATCTTTTTCATGAAAAAAAAGAAAAGCCATGCCTTGCACTCATTTTATTGATCCCTGATCACTAATAAATCATAATCCTTAGTATTAAAACATTGGCATAATAGTCGTGATTTTACTTTGCATATTGTTACTATATTAGTTTCCCAATACAGTGTCTCTTGACACAACTCAAAGCAATACAGTAATAACTTGCTGTTGTTGGACACCTATTCTGTTGACCACAAAATAGAGGGGGAAAACCCTCTGTGAAACGAATTGACATAATAACTGCATCTTTGTCCTTGACCATGTTGAGGATTGTGATGCTAATACAGGAGAGGACACACTTCTGATCTGTTGTTCAGAGAGTCACCGTAGTCAGCTCAACAGCACCTAACAATTCTGTGATGGTCTTTGTACTAGATACTCCATATATAATGTCTCTATTACTTAAAATCCTGTGAGGTTACAGATAAGGAAACTGAGGCTGGGGAAAGTTGACCAGGCGACTAAGCTGGAACTTGAACTGAGAAAGAGATATCATAAAACCCACTTTCTTTGAACTGGAATGCAAGTCCTCCAAATAGACAGGTCCCCTTATTATACCTTCACTCACCATGTCTCGAGCCCTCCCACGTTCCTACTGTCTCCTTCCTAGACGGCCAACCTCAACTTATGATTATTCACATATAGTGACTTATAGTTCTGACCCAGCTTAAACTCTACTAATAACTAAAAAAACTCTTCTAAGAAACAAAAACAGGGTTTATATAGATCAAGAAACACTGAGCATTTCATCAAAGAAGGAGATATAGTATACATATGTTTCCCCCTTGTTTTAATTCAAGGATGCACTAAATATCAGAGGTTAGAACTCTGGGTACTTTCCCTCTAGCTTAAAATGCCAGATCTGTCACTTAGAAACTGGTGACCATGCTAACCTCTGTGTCCAATTCTATTCTGTAAAGTGGAGATAATAACTGTGTCTTACCCATGGGCTATTATCTGAATAAATGAATTAATAAACATAGGATGATTAGAATAGAAGTTGGTATATTTAAAAAAAAAATCAAACACATTGCTATTGAGTCATTTCCTGCTCATAGCAATAATTCAAGTCAGTATCTAACCACCCATAGGGTTCCAAAGACTGTAAATATTTACTGAAGAAAACTCTCACATTCTTCTTCTGTACAGAAGCTAGTGGGTTTGAAGTTCTTCTAAGCTGGTGCATTCTGTTGTTTGTTGACTCATAGCAACCCTATGTAGAATAAAATGGGAAAAATGGTAGTTCTTACACTGTTCTCACATTTTGTGATATTAGAGTCCATAGTTAGAGTCGCTGTGCCAATTCATCTTGTTGAGGGTCTTCTTCTTTCTCTTCGGCTGCTTAACAAAACATGATGTCCTTCTTAGGGATTGGTCCTTCCTGATAACCTGTCCAAGTCCATGAAAAGAAGTCTTAGCATCCTTCCTACAGTTCATTCTGTATTGCCAAAATGGTTTTTGCGTTCTTCTTTCTGTCATGATATAGTTCATACTCTTCACCAATGATTCAAAAGCAAATTCTTCCTCAGTGTTCTTTGTTCATTGTCCAGCTTTCACAAATATATGAGACAATTTAAATGACTATATCTCGACTCAGGTACACATTAGTTTCAAAGTGATATATTTTTTTTTGTAGTACTTTATTCCTCGCACATCTTTGTTTTCATTCATTGTTGCATATTTTTCTTCCCCCCTCACTCCCTTAGCCCTCCCCATAATGCACCTCTTATTTCAAATTGTTGTCATA
The DNA here is from genome assembly GCF_000299155.1 of Elephantulus edwardii. NCBI lineage: Eukaryota > Metazoa > Chordata > Mammalia > Macroscelidea > Macroscelididae > Elephantulus > Elephantulus edwardii. The sequence goes on along the minus strand of NW_006399850.1, from coordinate 4,829,366 downwards.
CACATGTCTAATCATATATTCTTTTCAGACAGTTTCCCCTTCATCTGTTCTATTGCAGTGGTCATTGTCTATCCACTCTTTTCCCGTTCTCTCACCAACTCCCTCATGTCTGTTCTATCTTATAACAGTAGTGTTATGTAGTGTTTGTCCTTTTGTGACTGAGATATTTCACTCAAAGTACTGTCCTCCTGGCTTCCCCATGTTGTGCAATGTTTTAGGAGTTCATTGTTTTTCACTGCTGCATAATATTTTATTGTGTGAATGTACCACAGTTTTTCTTTCCATTTGTTTGTTGATGAGCACTTGGGTTACTTCCATCTCTTTGCTCTTTTGAAGAACACAGTGATAAACATAGGTGTATATACATCTGTTTGCATCATGCCTCTGGTTTCTTTAGGATATATTTACAGTAGTGGAATTGCTGGGTCATATGGTATTTCTATTTCCAACTTTTTGAGAATGCGCCAGACCACCTTCCATAGTGTCTGTACCATTTTACATTCTCACCAGCAGTGAATAAGACTTGCAATCTTTCCGCAACCTCACCAGCATTTGTAGATTTTGCTTTTTAATACTTTAAAAAGGTCTTTTGCAACAAATTTATCTAAAGTATAAGTCATTTTACTCCCTCGCCATTGCTTCCATGAGACTGTGGATCAAAGTAAAATTAAACTCTTAACAAATCCAATCTTTTCTCCATTCATCACTCAGTTGTTTGTTGGTTCAAAATGGTGAGAAATTGTGTTTTCTTTGTGTTCAAATACAATCCATACTGGAGGCTGCTGGATACTTTTGCTTTTTATCACTAAAATCTTCAAATGTTTACTTACAGCAAGCAAGGTTTTGTCATTTGCAAATGAAAAACTACAAATAAGTCTTCCTCTAATCTTAGCGTTGTCTTTTTATTCATTGTAGTCTGGTATTTAGAACTTTGCATTACCTAGTCAACTTTGAAGAGGACATTTCAGAATTGGTTCTATTATCTATTTTGCTCTTTTTAGTATTTTTAATAATCTGCTTTCTTTATGAATTATATCTTGGCATCTCACAACCCCCTCTGGTCTTTGTTCACTATTGTCCAGTGCATCAAAGCTATTTGGCACAAAGTACTGCTTAAAAATGTTATTGTTATTCATTCATTAAGTAAGTAATGACCAATTCACTATGCCCTAGTCACGGCAATGATCAATTTACTACACCCTAGCCAATTCTTCAATAATTCACCTGATAATTCACAGAATCTGCTTCTCTAACGAAAATGTAAGCTCTTTGTAGACAGGACCATACCACATTTGTAGCTATAAATCATGCAGTATCTAGCAAAAAATTTAACAAAAATAATATTGAAATTACAAATCTAGTGTATCAGATATCTGGAGAACAACCACTTGGCCAACTGACTGGAAGAGATCTATATTTGTTCCCATTCCAAAGAAAGGTGACCCAACTGAGTGTGGAAACTACAGAACAGTGTCATTGATTTCACATGCAAGCAAGATTCTACTGAAGATCATCCAAAAACGATTAGAACAGCACATCAGCAGAGAACTGCCGGAAGTCCAGGCTAGGTTTAGAAGGGGTCGTGGTACTAGGGATATTGTTGCTGATGTTAGATGGATCTTGGCTGAAAGCAGAGAATACCAGAAGAATGTCTATCTGTGTTTCATTGATTATGCAAAGGCATTTGACTGCGTGGATCATAACAAACTGTGGCTGACTCTGAGAAGAATGGGAATCCCAGAACATTTAATTGTGCTAATGCGAAACCTATACTTGGACCAAGAGGCAGTAGTCAGAACAGAGCAGGGTAACACTGCATGGTTCAAAATTGGGAAGCGTGTACGCCAGGGATGCATCCTGTCTCCATACCTTTTCAGCATGTATGCAGAGCAGATTATCCGAGAGGCTGGGCTCTATGAGGAGAATTGTGGCATCAGGATTGGTGGAAGATCTATTAAAAATCTCCGTTATGCAGATGACACAATCCTGCTTGCTGAAACTGAGGAGGACCTCATGCACTTGCTGCGAAGGGTCAAGGACTGCAGCCTTCAGTATGGACTAAGGCTCAATGTCAAGAAGACAAAAATTCTAGCCATTGGACCAATTGGCAGCGTCAGGATGGATGACGAAGAGATTGAGAGTGTTCACAGCTTCAGTTTGCTCGGCTCCACAGTCAACACTCTTAGCACCAGCAGTCAGGAAATCAAAAAGTGTATCACGATGGGAAAGTCTGCTGTTAGGGACCTCTCTAAGGTACTCAGGAGCAACGGTGTCTCTCTGGAGACTAAGGTGTGCCTGATACAGGCCATGGTATTTGCAATCGCTTGTTATGCATCAGAGAGTTGGACAATGACTAGGGAGGACAGAAGGAGAGTGGATGCTTTTGAGCTGTGGTGCTGGAGAAGGGTACTGAATGTACCATGGACTGCCAGGAAAACAAACAGATTCATCTTGGAGAGGATTAAACCAAGTTACTCCTTGGAGGCAAGGATTCTGGGGCTTTGTCTGACATACTTTGGACATGTTGCCAGGAGGGACGGGTCCTTGGAGAGGGACATCATGCTTGGGAGGGTGGAGGGATGGCGCAGGAGGGGAAGACCCTCTATGAGATGGATTGATTCGGTGACTGGGATAATCGGGATGGGTGTGTCAGAGGCAGTGCGGTTGGCACAGGATAGGGCAGGGTTTAGGGCTGTTGTGCATAGGGTCACTATGAGTCGGAAACAACTTGACGGCACATAACAACAACAACAACATGTATGAATGGCATCCACTTCCGAAATGGCTTGCCTCTGGAAACTCTATGAACAGGGCTCAGGCTTTCCATTCATAGGATCGCTATGAGTCATCTATGACTCGACGGCACCTAACAACAACAACAATGACAACTTAGAGAGAGCTACGTTGGCCTAGTGGACAGAAAGTTATGCTACCAAGTCCAAGGTGGGTGATTTTAATCTGCAGCCCTCAGGCCCAGTTCAAATTGACTTTTTGTCAAACATTCTTCTAGGTAGTATAGAACTGGTCTGTACACTGCTGTGCAGAGGTAATTCATGGTTGCCGTGATGCTAAATACTATGACACTGCTATGCCAAATGCAATAATCCACCCATGGTGGATAGTGTTTGGTGGAGCTTCCCGATTAAAAGAAGCTTGGAAACAGGAGTGGCATCTACTTCCAGAATGGCTTGTCTCTGGAAACTCTATGAACAGTGCTCGTATATTCCATTCATAGGGTCACTATGAGTCATCTATGACTCAGTGGCACCTAACAACAACAATGTATAAATGTGACATCAGGATCTAAGAAATACTCATCAGCAACCTGCATTATGAAGATGACACTACCCTGCTTGCTGAAACTGAGGAGGACATGAGGTGTTTGCTGCAGAAGGTCAAGGACTGTAGTCTTCAATATAGATTAAAGCTCAACATCAAGAAAACAGAGATTCTCACTACTCGGCCAGTTAGCAGCTTCATGACGGATGAAGAATAGATTGAGATTGTTGATAACTTCAGCTTGCTTGGTTCCACAATCAACACTCTTGGCACCAACAGTCAGTAATCAAAAGATGAATGGCACTGGCAAAGTCTGCTGTCAGGGACCACTCTAGAGTACTGAAGAGCAACAGTGTCAGTCTAGAGACTAAGGGGCACCTGATCCAGGCCATGTTCTTTGCAATTATTTGCTGTGCATCAGAGAGCTGGATACTAACTAAGGATGACAGAAGAATGGTCAATACATTTAAGTTGTGGTGCTGGAGAAGAGTGTATATACCATGAACTGCCAGAAGAACAAACAGAGAGGGTGCAATCAGACTGCTCATTGAAAGCAAGGATTTTGAGTCTCCATCTGACATACTTTGGGTACATGACCAGGAGGGACCAGTCATTGGAGAGGGACATTGTACTTGGAACTGTGGAGGAGCAGCACAGGAGAGGAAGACCCAGGATGAGATGGATTGATTCAGTAACCGGAGAAATGGGATTAGGTTTGTCAGAGACAATGAAATTGGCTTAGAATATGGCAGGTTTCAGAACTAATGTACATAGGGTCCCTGTAAGTCTCAGGCGACTGGATGACACTTAACACAATAATTATTTTGGTAAAGGAATAGTAATGACCTACAAAACTTTATGTTGCAGAAGATAAGTATGGGCTACCTTTTAAGATCATTTTATTGTTTAGAAAGGTACTAGATAATTTTCAAATTCTATACATAAAAGACTTAGTTCTTTTTAAATTTTTTTAATATGGAATGCTTCATAAATTTGTGTGTGTAGCTCTTGGGGGTTACTAATACAAAAGTTGATCTGTGTTGTTTTCATATTTTCATTTCCTACTCCTTATCCTATTGCTGAGAGATTACTGTCTTACAGCTAAGGGATGACCCAGTGTACAAAGCCTAGTCCTGGACGGATAAAATCAACAGGTTTTACTAGCCAATCACACTCACAACCCAGGGAGAAGGACACCTTTTGACACAAGATTACAAAGTGGCTGCAGTCCGAACCAGGTGAACCGCTGTGGCTGTTCAGGCAGGCTTTATAGTATTAGGGGGAAGGGTAAAGTGAATCTTGGTGGGAGTGACTGTGATTTAATTGGATTGTGATTTGGCTTCTTAGAACAATTATGCAAACTGGCAAGGAAGTGAAAACCACTACTTACAGATAAGCAGACATAATGCCTGGCCCCTTTGATGGCAAGGTTTCTCTGGCGAGATAACCTTATGCACAAAAGCAAGACCTATTGCCTTCAAGTCATCTCTGATTCATCAATATCCTACAGGCTAGACTAGAACAGCCTCCAGAGGGCTCCGGAGGCTGTAAATCTTTACAGAAGCAGGCTGCTATGCTACATCTTTGTCCCACAGAGCATAGTTGGTTCAAACAACTGACTCTGAGGTTTGAGGCAAGCACTTAGGCTTGACACTGAGGCTCCTAATACTGACCTTTAAGTTTATGTTTTACACAAGAGTTTACGTTTTAGTAACTAAGCATATACAAGTTTTATAGATTACATAAAGACTTCGATGTACGAAAGTTGACACTTCTTTATTTTCCAAAAAGAGCAATATATCCAGGGTGCTCCTTAGAGGTAAGGATGTTGAGATTTTGTTGCACCAATTCCTGGAGAGAGGCGTTATGCTTGGGAAGGTGAAGGTTCAGACACAGAGCAGACGCTCAAGGAGATAGAGTGACACAGAGACTGTAGGACTGGATTTAAGCATGGTGAAGTTTGGAGTATGATGCAGGATTGGGCAGGTTTTAGATTTTTTTGTTAAGTTTGAGACAACTTGCCAACGATACCAAATTTAATGTGGAGACTTTTTTTTTACATTTAATTATATTTACTCAGCCTCTTTAAATTTGAAATTTTCATTGTACATGCCGTTCAGTAAGAAATAAGCCAAAAAATCTTGGAGGTTCCCCCGCCTCATTTTTAAACTTTTGATGAGTGAAAAGAGACATTATTTTTGGAAAGGTCAGTGAAAAAGGAAAATCCTTAAGAACAGGAATTGATACAGTGACTACTGGAATTGGCTCAAGTGTTTTGGGAGGATCAGGATGGTATAGACTAAGACGGGGTTCACACTTCTCATTTATAGGGTTGCTGTGAATAGTAATTGATTCAGTGTCACCTAACAACAACAATTTCATTCATTCTGCCACACTCGCTTCACCCACCCTATTACACCTCTCTCTAAAAGCATTTTACAAAGTGACAACAAACACCAAAACCTGAAATTTGCCCACTTTTGCCTCCAGTCACACATCTTTCCTCTTGTACACACGGAAGGAGGAGGAAAAACAGCAGTAGATACAGAGTAAAAGCAGAAATCTCACAGGAAACGATACACCATTGATTTGCTCTCTGCGTTGTGACTCACTCCTCACTGAGCCTTCAGAGAAGGTTTAAAGGCATAAATCACACAGGAAGAGTTTGCCCATCTTTCTCCCATGGAGCAGCTATTGATTCAAACTGTCTGCCTTTGGGTTGGCAGCACAACTCTATGCACTAGGGCCACCAGAGTTCCCTGTCATAGGGAAGAATCTCCAGAAAAATCACACATTTTACCATATAACTGTTATTCATAAAGGAATGAAATGATATAGTTGCTCCACTAACAATGTCCTTACTGATGTTGGTGATGGGCAAACCTTGGTCTCCCTTCTAGAAGGTTATCTGTTAAATGATGGCCTTAAGTCAAGTTCAAGGCAGATTTGTGGGCAGAAAGGAAATATGAAGAGAAATGACAACTCCCAAGAGGAATAATTTTTGTTTTAGAAAATGACTAAAATAGAGTGGATAAATGGTCCTCAAACTACACTTTCTCAAATTTTGCTTCATAGAAAGCCCTAGAGGAGCACATACCCTCACTTGTTGTTCAGTGTTCTTGGAGTTGTAAGCTCCTGAAGCTCCAGCATGATATCGATGATAGCTGATAGCTGATAGATAGATAGATATAGACAATAGTAGATAGATAGATAGATAGATAGATAGATAGATAGATAGATAGATAATAGATAGATAGATGATAGATGGATAGATAGGTAGATAGATAGATATAGACAATAGTAGATAGATAGATAGATAGATAGATAGATAGATAGATAGATAGATAGATAATAGATACAGAGATCAGAAATGTGCTTGTGAAAGCACAATGAGAGAAGTATGAGCCAGGTCTGGGGATTTACAGTACCCTTGGCCTAGTCCATAGGGAGTCACTCTATGAACCTGAAGGCTTGGCCTCTCTGGTGGTTCAGATACACCAGTGAAATGGAGAATATCCTAACCTGTGATTTACAGCTTCAGGGCCAGCTAGGACTCAGTTCCTAACTGAAAGCAGTGAGTTTGAGTTTAAGTTTTGAAATATTTGGCAACAGACTGAAATCAGAGTAAAATCTGATTCCTGGCCACAGCCCCAAACAGTAGGTACTGATCCGGACAAAAGAGTATCACCTGTGAGCTTGGAGAAATGACTTCAGAAACCTCAAAACTTCGGGTTTTGTTCTGAAACCTTCCCTCTCGAGCATTTGGGGACATCAGCAAAGACTCTGACTGCTACCCTAGGGCCAAGTGTGAAAGTCCATAATTTCCTCATAGTTGCTTTTAAAAAAACTCTTATTTCTAATCACAAATTATTATCGTTTTTCTACTCTACTGTGTCTGGAAAGGGTGCATCAGAATGGTAAATGGAGGAAAAATGACAAAGGTTCATCTTTCATACTCTGGATGTGTGACTAGGTGGGGCTGTTCCTTGGAAAGGGACATCATGCTTGGAAAGATGGAGGGTCAGCAAAGGAGAGGAAGACCTCCCAGGAGATGGATTGCCTGTGACTTCAGTAGTGGGTTCCAGTATCTCAGAGATGGAGAAGACGGCACAGGATTGGGCAAGTTTCAGGTAGACTGTTCTTTGGGTCGCTGAGTAGTACTCGACTAAATGGCATCTAAGAACAACTGAAAGGTGTAGAATTGGAGAAGCCTGTTTGTTTCCATTACTAAACAATCCGTTTTCCTTTTCTGGAATAGTCAGAGTTTTTCCTCCTACTGTTAAATCTCTTTTTGAACTAAAAAAGCATTCTTTTGAGATATTTCTTATTACAATTCTGTCCAAGAATTCTACCCAGACCCATGAACTGGGACTCATCTTCACTTCAAAGCTAGAGAAACTGTGGTGCAGTCACACATTAGAACACTATGCAGTACTCACAAACAACAATTTCAAAAAAATACTGCATAACTTGGGGGAGACTGGAGAGAATCATGCTGAGTGAACTAACTCAGTCTCATCAGCACAAATAGTGCATACGATCATTACTGCACAAATTGAAGGAGAACTAGTAAAACACGTATGGGAACCCAAGGGGGGAGGGGGTAGGAACAGAAGGGTGAGGATGGGGAGGGGTGAAATCACATGGTTGTACAATTTGGTAGGTGGAGGGAGAAGGTAAAAGAAAATAATCCAGCTGGGACTTGAAAAGACAGAGTAATGATGGACATATAGTTCAATGGTGATCAGTTTTATAAAATATAATGGGAATGATTGTATGAAATACAACAAGAATAAAGAATAGTGTGAAACACTATGTATATGGACTTTGTAAGCAAGACAGTATAAAACAGGAGTAAAAAACAATTAGCTGGAAAAACTGTCCTTCACCTTTATACCACCACGGCAACCAAGTTTTAACTCATAGTGAACTTCACCAGATTCCAAGGCTAGAAATCTTCATTGCAGGAAACTCCATTTTTCTTCCATTCAGTGGCTGGTGGATCCAAACACTTTGCTTAGTAGTCCGACACGTTACTACACCACAAGGGCATTTTTATTTTTACACAGAGATTTATTTCAAAGACTGATTTATTTAATAAGGAGTCAGAATATAATATGTTGTTGTTGTTATGTGCCGTCGAGTCGTTTGCGACTCATAGCGACCCTATGCACAACAGCCCTAAACCCTGCTTTATCCTTCGCCAACCGCACTGCCTCCGACACACCCATCCCGATTACCCCAGTCACCGTAGTATAGAGAAAAAGTTTTAAGAAGACTCCACCAAATCGACTCTCTAAATGTACATAAAATTTGTCCCTTGGAGCCACTCGAGGATATGAACCACTTCTGAAACTTGAAGTCTTTGGGTTAGTAGCACAATTGTGATGCTAGGCTCTGGTATGGAGCAAAGTCCTGGCAGAAATGCAGCAGTGGGGCAAACCATCTGGGTCAGAATTCATCATTAATGTGCGACAGAATGATAAGTAGCAAGTTGATAAAATAGATCTTAATTTTCCCTGAAGTGTCTGAGCTGAGTTTATTCTAGAGCAGCTCTTCTGAAATTATTGTCACTGAATATTATTTTTAGTAATTGTGTTTCATTCATGTACATTGTGATTCACACATTCCTTCATTCATATTGTATTCCATACATTTATATACATTGTGTTTTACAAAATTAATCACAATTGATCTATACCTACCCTAACGTAGTCTGTTGGGGTCCAAATTGGATCCTTCCCATTCCTTCACCCCATTCTATCCCCACCTATCTGCCCACCAAACTCAGCTATCCTAGTGATTTATCCCCTCCCTATTTTCCACCTCTTTGGCCCCTAACTCTTCCCCTTTTGGACTTTTATGCCCATCTTACTAGTTACCTTTCTATTTTTACGATAATGGTCTTACGCACTTGAAACTCAGTGCTGTCAAATAGGTTCTATCTTACAGGGTCACTCCATGAGGTTTCCGAGGCTGTAAATTGCAATGGGAGGAAACAGCCCATTTTTCCCCATAAAATCCACTGGTGGATTTGAACTGCACCCCGAGACACAAAGCTTTTGTTTTAGCAGCACATCTCACTAGATACTATACAGCCAGAGGTCCAGTTAATACAGATGCTGATTGAGTAAGTGTAGAGTGGGGCCCACAGTTCTGCACTTTTAATGAAATTTCATGTAAAGTTTATGAGCCAGGTGGATTTCATGCATTTGGACAGTCAGGACTGGCCAACATAGGTCAGGTAGTACAGGTTAGGAAATACATTCAAAGGCTTTTCTTCCTTTCCAAATAGATACACACGCAATAAGTTGGACTCTCACGGTGGCTGTAACAGGGGGTTCAAACACAGCTACTATCGTGAGGGCAATGCAGAACCTGACAGTGTTTCCTCTGGTTGTACTTACAGGATTGCTAGATGTCAGAACCAACTCCACGACACTGAACTAGCAAAGGTGAGCAGCAAAGACCAGCTATGGCCAGCAGAGGGCAGCAGAGCGCAGGGTAAATTGTACTCTGACTATTAGCGTAACTTCTTCTGAAGATGATTCCAATAAAGCTCAAAACACAGCAAGAACAAGCGGGCAGTTGGAAAAGTAAGGCATAAGGAAAAATCAATACCATGAAGAGGGATGTTCAGATGGACCAGAATAAATTTACAGAAGGGAGTACTCTGGAGCCCTGGAAAAAACATCAGTCGGGAAGACAGGAGACTTGGATCCAGTTTAGGTCCTGCAGTGCCTCTGGGTCAGCCCCTCCCTAACCCTCAGGCAGCCCCTCCCTAACCCTCAGGCCCGGTTTCCTCAGCAGTAAAACAAGCAGAAATGCAAAAGGCAATTTTCAGTGGGTGTTTTCAACCTTAGCATTCTTTAGTCAGTGGTTCTGGTTCAGTTTTAAGAATCTAGAAGACTCCAAATCCTGGAGATGATAGATGAAGAGTTAAGGGAAGTTGTTAGAAGCCAGCATGACTTTGACTCATCGTGACCTTATAAGCAACAGACCTGAACCTTGTTCTATCCTGCACCACCCTCTCAATCTCTGGTAAGCTCGAGTCCACTGTACTACATTCAGAGTCACCAACCAGCCTGAAGCTCAGCAGGGTGTGTGAATGGACAATGAAATCGGTTGGTCTGCAAGTCAGGGATCAGTGAAAGCACGAGAATTTATTTAAAATGCAAATGCTGATTCTTTTTTTCTTTTCTTTTTAAAGATTTTTGTCATAAAAATCAGCAGCAAAGCTCGTTAAAAGTCAAGTAAGACCAAACTCACCAGCAACCAAGTTGAATCCAACTCATAGCAACCGCTTAGGACAGAGGAGAAGTTGAGAGGGTTCCCACTCTGTGCATCTCCAGGGCAGCAGCCAGCTTCATCTCCAGAACCTCTAGGGAAGCAGATGGCTTCATCTCCAGAACCTCCAGAGCAGCTGTGTGGTTGAAACCATGAACCTTGTGTTTGACCACTGAGTTCTTTAAACATGGTGTCATCCACAAAAACAAACCCAATGCCATGAAGAGTTGATTCTGACTCAGCGAACTTCTACCAGGTTTCTAAAGCTGTAAATCTTAACAGGAAGTGCTGTTCATCTTTGTCCTGCAAAACAGGTGGTAAACTTAAACCACCAATCTTTTTGTTAATAGCCTAGTGCATTACACACTACGACACCAAAGATTGCATGTGTGGGTAGAATGAAGAAAACCACCAACTCATCACTTCCATGGAATTGATCCTGACTCGTAGCAACCATGCATCAATTTCAGAGTCTACATACATCACAATGGGGGCAGACTACCCATCCTTCTCCTTTCCAGCCCCTAGAGGATTAGAATTGCTGGAGATGTGTAATCATTAGGTTGGCAGTGTAACTTGCTGGGGACTATGCCACCAGAACTCTCTAAATTTAGATAGACTGTTGTCGTTATGTACCTTTGAATCAGGACTGACCCATAGCTGATCCTCCAGCGGGTTTTCAGAGGCAGTTAATCACACAGGAGGAGACTGCCCATCTTTCTCCCTCCAAGAAGCTGGCAGAGTCAAATTGTGTGCCTTTAGGTTGGCGGCATAGTTCCTTACACTAGGTCACCAGAGCTCCCCATATTGTCACTAAAAGGCTTATAATCAAATCAATAGTCTCTTATTCTATTGTTTTCCCATCCTTTTCCCTAAAAGCAGTGGCTTTCAACTCTTTTACTTTTTTTTTATCTTCATATTTTCTCTATTGTCATTGTTGTTGTTGTTATTGTTATGTGCCACTGAGTCGCCTATGACTCATAATGACCCTATGTACAACAGCCCTAAACTCTGCTCTGTCCTGTGCCAATCGCACTGTCTCCGACACACTCATCCTGATTACCTCAGTCACTGAATCAATCCACCTCATAGATGGTCTTCCTCTCCTGTGCTGTCCCTCCAGACTCCCAAACATGATGTCCCTCTTCAAAGACTGGTCCCTCCTTGCAACATGTCCAAAGTATATCAGATGAAGCTTCAGAATCCTTGCCTTCAAAGAGCATACTGGTTTAACCCTCTCCAGGGTGAACCTGTTCATTTTCTTAGCAGTCCATGGTATTCAATACTCTATATTCAAAAGCATTAATTCTCCTTCTGTCATTTCTAGTCGTTGTCCAGCTCTCTGATGCATAGCAAGTGATTGCAAAGATCATGGCCTGATTGAGGAGCACCTTAGTCTCCAGAGTGACACCACCTGCTTTTCAGTACGTTGGAGAGGTCTCTAACAGCAGACTTTCCCATCACAATATATCTTTTGATTTCCTGGCTACTGGTGCCAAGAGTGTTGATTGTGGAGCCAAGCAAACTAAAGCTGTTAATAATCTCAATGTCTTCACCATCTATTATGATGCTGCCAATTGGCCCAGTGGTGAGTATCTTTGTTTTCTTGATAGTGGGCCTCAATCCATATTGAAGGCTGTAGTTCTTGACCTTCTGCAACAAGCACTTCAAGTCCTCCTCAGTTTTTTCTACATTTCTAAACAATATATCATATAATCCTATTATAGGTTTGTCTATTGTTCAATATTCGTTTGAATAATGTCCAATTGGATACAAGGGGTTTTTTTGTTTGTTTGAGCTTTGTTTTTGTTTTGTTTTTAGGAGAAATCATTTCTCCTTTGGTTTATTATTGTCTCTGATGGTTTTTAAAACCCAAATCCAGGCTCTTGCAACAGTGGACCATGGATGAGATATAGTACGAGACGTGGTTCTTGCAGGTTCTTTGTCTGGTGAGGACGTGGACAGTGAGGAAGGTGCTGGGGCTGCTCCTCCTGCTTGGGGGAGTGGATGTAGTTGGACACCCTCCACTCAATCTTCACTGGCTTCCTCTTCCCATTCCACCCCACTTCCAACCCCTGCTCCGCCAGCAGCTTTGGCAATGCACCACCCATAGCAACTAATGAGGACAGGTCTCCAGTAGGTTTTATTATGGTGTCCACATAAAGTCCCAATCACATAATGTTTTGTCACAGAATGTATCATGAGCATTAAGCAATGCATACCCGTAGTTGGTTCATCGGCTGCTGGCTTTTTATTTTGTGAAATTGAGTGTCACTTCAATGATACCATCTCATCTTCTTCATTATTCTCCAATTCTCCAATTACTTGTATTTCAGATCATATCTATAATGTTTCTAATATTATGACTAAATAAATATTTCCATTAAATAGGTCAACACATTATGATTACATTTCATTTATTGTACAACTTTCTGTTTGTCCTGGAATTAAGAATTATCTCATTTTTTTTAATTTGCTAAGTTTCTTTTCTAAACATAGGACTAAATGTTCCTATGTTTTCCAGTTTCACTGTATAAATGCTTCTACATTACACGTTTTCTGCAAAATATTTTCTGCAAGATTACTTACGTTGTGTCTATGTTTCCTAGTCCAAATTCCTCCTTTCCCTTTGTTTATTTCCTTGTGTAAAGATATTTCATCCTCCTATACCTTCCACCAATCATTATTATCAATATCTCACTAATAACTTGTGTTGCCTAAGGCACATTGTCTAGTAGAGTATTCAGGAACTACTTATGGGACCAATGATTTCCAAATCCTTCATTGTCATATCATTATGTCTGAGTTCTCTCTACTTCCAGATCATTTTACAGGTCATTATTTTCATTTGAAAATCAATTCCTTAGCTGGTTATGTAGGGTATAGTAGATTTCCGTGTTAACTAAAAAGACTGAGCATCTCTAGTGGTTCAGATACACCAGAAACTCAAAAGGAGAAAGAGAAAGATAGGTCCTTTCCTCCTCTCTAAATTTACAGTGCCATAAATCCAACGGAGAGTCACTATGAGTCATGATTTATTTGGTTGTGTTGGGTTTGGGGTATTTTATTATTATGTGAAAACATTACTGCAGACATAGAGATAGTTTTATCTGGCTTTCACTCCCTCCATAGGGAAGAAGAATGTCCATCAAAAACACCAACCACACAAAGCAAATGCCTATGAAATCAGATGTGTCTTTACACTCCTATGTTATTGTTGTTATGTGCCACCTAGTTGCCGGTGACTCAGAGTGACCCTATGCACAATAATTCTGAACTCTGCTTTATCCTGGGGCAATCTCATTGTCTCTGACATACCTTACTCTCATTACCCCTCAGTTACTGTGTCAATTCATACTATCCAGAGTCTTCCTCTTCTGTGCTGTCCCTTTACCCTTCCAAGCAGGATGTCCTTCTCCAAGGACTGTTCCCTCCTGGTGACATGTCAAAAGCATGTGAGACAGAGACTCAGAATCCTTGCTTGGGTTTCAACAGGTTGGGTTCACTTTATCTAGGACACACATATTAGTTCTCTAGGTAGTCTATGGTATCTTGAACATTCTCCTTCAGCACCAGAACCCAAAGGCCTCAATTCTTCTTCTCTCCTCTTCAGTCATTGTCCATCTGTCTGACTCATAACAGTTAATTGTGAAAACCATGGCCTGGATCAGGAACACCTTGGTCACTAAACTGATATCATTGCTCTTTAGCATGCTGGAGAGTCCCTGACAGCAGATTTTCCTAATGTAATTCGCTTTTTGATTTCCAGATTGCTGGTGCCAAGAATGTTGATTGTGGAACCAAGCAAGCTAAAAATGTTAACAATCGCAATCTCTTCTCCATCTATCATGATGCAGCCAATTAGCCCAGTGGTGAGAATCCTCATATTTTTATATCGAACTTCAATATATATTGCAGACTACAGTCCTTGGTCCTCTGTAGCAAATACTTCAAGCCCTCCTCAGTTTCAGTAAGTAAGGTTGTATCACTTGCATAGCGCAGGTTGTTGATGAGTCTTCCTCCGATCTTGATGCCACATCTCTCCTCATAAAGCCCAGCCTTCCAAATGATCTGTTCTGTAAGTGGATTAAAAAGGTTAGAGATAGGATGCATCTCTGATGCACTCCTTTCCTGATTTTGAACCATGCAGTGTTTCCTTGCTCTGTTCTGATGACTGCCTCCAAGTCCAAGAGTAGGTTTCACGTGATGTTCTAGGATTCCCATTCTTCTCAAGGTTAGACACAATTTGTTGCGATTCACATGGTCAAAGGTATACTCCCATACCTTCTAACATGTCTATCCACCACTCCTTTGGTTTTCTCTTCTCTTCTTTACTACTGTTTGTTATTAAGTGTCATCAAGTCAACTGAAATCATAGCAATTCCATGACAACAGATCTGAACCTTGCCCTGCCTGATACTGTACTATCCTCACAACCTCTGTCATGCTCAAACCCACTGTATCAAGTCATCTTTTTGAAGGTCTTTCAATCTTTCTAACGTCAATCTTTTCCAGCATGATGTCTCTTTCCAACCACCAGTTCCTCCTGAAAATATGACCAAAGTCAATGAGAGGAAGTTTCACTGTTCTTGCCTCTAAGGAGTACTCTGGTTGCACTTCTTTCAAGATGTTGTTTTGTTTAGGTTTTGTTCTCTTGGCAGTCCATAGCATATTCAATATTCTTCTCCAACATCACAATTCTAAGACATTTATTCCACTTCAGTATTCTTTATTCATGGTCCAACTTTCAGATGCCTAGGAAACAATTGAAAAGACCATGGCTTGGATCAGGCACTGATCTTTGTTCTTTAGCACCTTGGAGAAGTTCTTGACAGCAGATTTCCCCGACGTAACATGTCTTTTTATTTCTTGACTGATGCTACCATGAGTGTTGGTTGTGGATACAAGTAAAATTAAATCATTTACAATTGCAATCTTTTCTCCATCTATCATGATATTAACTATTGGTCCAGGAGTGAGGATTTTTGGTTTTGTAAAGCTAATATGTAACTCATATTGAAGGCTGTATTGTCTAGCCTTCTTCAGTAAGTGTGTCAAGTCTTCATTTTCTGCAAGCAAGATTGTACCATCTGTAGAATGAAGATTGTTGATGAGTCCTTCTCCAATTCTGATCATACATTCTTCTTCTCATAGTCTGCTTCCTCAAGTTATTTGCTCAGCATACAGATCGAATAGGTATGGAGAAAGGATACACCTTAATGCATACCTTTTCTATGCAGCACTCCCTTACTCTGTTCTGGTAACTACTTCTTGGTCTGTCACATGTCTTTCAGTTTGCTATACTGCTCATTCGTCAGTTTGCTGTACTGTGGTGGCTTGCATGTTGCTGTGATGCTGGAAGCTATCACTGGTGTTTCAAGGTCGATGGGTTTTAGTGGAGCTTCCAGACCAAGACAGACTAAGAAGCGGGACTGGATATCTACTTCTGAAACAACAGGGCTTTGAAAGTCCTATGGATTAAGTCCTACTCTAGGTTTAATAATAGGTTGCAATGGCTATACAGAACTCAGGAACAAAATTCACAATTGTAGAAGCTATTACAGAGGTAACAATTCATATTAGAAACAATTGAGATATAATTCTTCAACTGGGACAATTATCTGTGAGGTGTGCTCAAAGGCAGGCTTCTGCCTCTGACCTTCGGTCTCAAGAGTCTGGGCTTTACTGCATGCTCGGGCAAGTTATAGAAAGCTATTCTAGTTCTGCCAATTACCTGACCATTAAGCTTAGGTTAGGGTGCTCTGCTCTAGCTCTGTCTAAAGGCAAATCTAGTTCTGTTTTGTCCAGTCCAGTCTCTGGTTCTTTGCCACCTCCACAGCTGTCAGTACACTGGTGTTTTCAAATTACATCTCACTTTCTGGTACAGGATTCTCTGACCCAAAATATGTGTTGCACTCTGCTTCTTCTTTCTCAATGATAGTGATATTTCTGTGTTCTACCGCTGAACCTGCTCAACTTAAGCAGGCAGGACAGCATAATGGATCCTCTGATTAGTGGTTTCTTTATTTTATTTGCATATCTCCATACAAAAGATTTTATTAACTTCCCTCCCATTGTTAGCAAACTATCTAATCCCCAGGTGGGCCGTAAACACTCCACCTTTGTATAGTCATCCCTAGCCATGTGGCAAAAGTCAAAACTAATGATTAGAAAAGCTATGCTGCATAATCCATTTTAACACACACTTGAGGATCACAAATATATCATTCCTATGTTTTCTGGGATAAAGTATTGCTCTTGAACTGATTTATGAAAAATTTCTTTTCCTAATAGAAAGAATGAAAGTTATATAGCGTTTGGGTCTTTTGTTCATAGGGTCACTATGAGTCACCTACATCTTGACAGCTCTTAACAACAACAACAACAATCTATGAATTGCCTTTCTACCTGGACACCTAAAGAATTGTTTCTCATTCTCTTGAAATTTCTATATGTCTCTCAGGTCTACTAGACCAAGGCTCAATATTGATCCCTTTTGGATCCATTTTCTAAAATATTTTCCACTTTAACATAGAATTCAAGTAATTTTCTATTTCAGAAAATTTTTCTTGAATTTTAAATTTTATGCTCTACCACCAGAATTTCAGAATCATCTCAGGAAAAGGTTTGAGGCCTTGAACACTAATGAGCGAAGACCAGATGAGTTGTGGGAGGATGTCAAAGGTATCAACCAGGAAGAGTACAAACGGTCATTACAAAGACAGAAGAGGAAGAAAAGACCAAAATGGATGTCAGAAGAAACTCTGAAGATTGCACTGGAGTTTAGAGAAGCCAAAGCACAAGGAAGAAGTCAAGATGTTAAAGAGCTGAACAGAAGATTCCAAAAGGCTGCTAGGAATGACAAAGCAAAATACTACAATAAAATGTGAGAGGAGCTAGAGTCGGAAAATCAAAAGGACCGAACTCGCTCAGCATTTCTTCAGCTCAAGGAGCTGAAGAACAAATTCAAACCTAGAGCTGCTGTAATCAAGGATGCTTAGGGCAGAATATTAAATGATCCAGGAAGTATTAAAAGAAAATGGAAGGAATATACCGAGTCATTTTATAGAAAGAAATTGGCAGATATAGAGGAATTTAAAGAAATAACATATGAGCAAGAGCCTATGGTGATGAAGGAAGAAGTTCAAGCTGTTTTGAAGGAAATAGCAAAAAATAAGGCCCCAGGAATAGATGGTATACCAATTGAAGTATTTCAG
>NW_006399850.1:4809159-4810128 GCF_000299155.1 Elephantulus edwardii | reverse complement strand
CAACAACATCATATTCTGTTAATTACTTCTTCAGAGGCTCAAATAAGAGATTAGATCTTCTTTCTCAAGTTTCCATATCTATCCTTCCTCTCAAATCCTTTACCTTTATTTACTCATTTTATTTTTTTTAGGTTCCCCTTTCATATTTTTCTTAAGAAAATTCATTGAGTTAGTCTGCTTTAATTTTTCTTTGCTAATTATTCTTCTCAGGATTAACTCAGCACTGACCCTCCAGCAGGTTTTCAGAGGCAGTAAATCACAGGGAAGTTGACTGCCCATTGTTTTCCTGTGGAGCAGCTGGTGAGTTCAAACCATGTGTCTTTTTTTAGTAAATTCTATTATGAAGTATTTTTTCATTTTTAAATGTTTCTAATTCTGACGTGTTGTAATTTTATACTTTCCAAAGCTGTCAATATTATCATCTTTTGCATACTAACAATCGACACCCTTGGTACCGGCAGTCAGAAGATGTATTGTATTGGGAACATCTGCTGTCAGGGACCTCTCCATAATGCTGAAGAGCAATGATGTCAGTTTGAAGACTAAGGTGTGCTTTATTCAGACCATGATCATCTAAATCATCTGCTATGCATCAGAGACAACAAATATGGATGACAGAAGAAGAATTGATGTCTTTGAGTTGTAATGTTTGAGAAGACTGACTATCCTATGGACTTCCAAAAGAAAAACCAGAGATGTTGTGGGAAACGTGTAGCCAGAGTGCTTCTTGGAGGTAAAGATGGCAAAGCTTCGTCTTTCATACTTCGGACATGTAGCTAGATGAGGCTATCTTTTGGCTATTCCTATCATGCTTACATTCAGTCTACATACCTTTCAAAATATATGCAAAACAGATCATTCAGGAGGATGGGCTTTATCAAAAGGAATGTGGCATCAAGATTCAAAGAAGACTCATCAGCAACCTACATTATGCAGATGACACTACTTTGCTTGCTAAAACTAGGGAGG
>NW_006399850.1:4791606-4807404 GCF_000299155.1 Elephantulus edwardii | reverse complement strand
CCTAGCACTAAGAGAGCTGTACCTCAAAATAACTATGTTTTGTACAATCTTACTGTGGAGCTCTCCAATTAAAACAAGCTTGGAAGCAGGAGTGACATCCACTTCCAGAAATAGCTTGCCTCTGGAAACCCTATGAAAAAGGATGAAATCCAGAAAAAGGATGAAAGTCATGCAAGTGTTAAGGACTTTCGTTCATAGGGTTGCTATGAGTCGTCTATTACTCGACGGCACTTAACAACAACAAGGGGTTAGTGGGTTGGACTCAGTGAGACTGGCTCAGGATAGGGTTGCTATAAGTCACAGGCTGCTCCACAGCACATAACAACAACATCATTCTTGGGAAGATGGAGGGTCAGTGCAAGAGAGAAAGACTCTAATAAAATGGATTGACATGGGGACTTCAGCAATGGGGTCGAGTTGATTAAGATGTGTCAGAGATGATTAGGATGGCACAGAATAGGGCAAGGTTTCAAGTCCTACTTAACTCAATGGTACCTAACAAAAACAATGACTTCTTAATTTAGTTTGATTTTAAAATATCAAGTTAGAGTTTATATCTGTTTTGTGGGGCTATCGTAAAAGTTTTCATTAAATTGGTGGCCTACAGTCAAGAAGCTGCACTGCAATCATGAAGGATGTGGTTTGAATCCACCAGCTGCTCCACAGAAGAAGGATGGGCAGTCTCCTCTTGTGCAAGTAACTGCCTCTGAAAACCCGCCAGAGGGTGAGCTCTGGGTCAGTTCTGACTCAATGTACACAACAACAACAGTCTCCTTTTATGATAAGAGTTGTGTTCTATTGACTTACAATCTTTTTTTCTTGTTCATTTTTTTCAGAGAAATTAATTTTACTCTAGTTTTAAAGGTAATGATTCAGTTAGCTTCTGTAGCCTTAAAACTCTTTCTCATTTTTTTTGTCAAATGAATAAATAAATGTATCTTAGAAGAAGTGCAGCCAGAGTGCTCCATAAATGCCGGGATGTTGAGACTGCTTTGTTTCTTATATTTTAGCATGTTATCAGGAGGCATCAGTTCTTTGAAAAGGACATCTTGCTTGGAAAAGTAGAGGATTAATAAAGGAGAGGGTGATCCTTAATGAGATGGACTGACATAGTAACTGCAACAATGGATTTAGGCATAGCAGAGATTGTAAGGGTGATGCAGGTATGGATGAAGTTTTGATCTGTTATACACAGCGTCTCTGAGTCAAAGCTGACTGCACAGCAGCTAGCAACATCCTATACATTGACTTTCTGAAATGTATTTGTTCTATTCCCCTGTTCTACTTTCACTCCAAATGTCTCATTTCTGACATTATTATTCTTTTTTTAATTCAGTATTTTTATTTCTTTTTCTACTAGTTTATTTACAATGACATTATTATTCTTGTCCTCAGTTTAGATTCTACAGTTGTGTTGTTGTTTTTGTGGGTTGGGTTTTTTTTTCTCTGTAGGACTTGCATTTTAGTTTCTAGGCTTCACAGGTTCACACTGCCCTACGTACTGTGCCACTAATTGAAGTCTTTCTCCAAGACACAAATTCCACTTGGACTCAAGTCCTCCACCTCTAGACACTGAGGTTTTTTCATCATCTTCACGACAAATCATATAGAAAAATGTGGTGCTGATCCCCAGAGATTTCTTGGGTGCTTTAAAAGACAAAATATAAAGATTAAGGGGTAGTGAACATCTTTGAATCCCTCTCCTCCCAAAATCTGGCCGCCAGTGATTAATCTTGAGTTCCTAGGGTTTACACATTTTTTAAAAATATGCAATTTACTGCATCTGAAGGTTTTTAGATTTTCTGTCCCACTTGCTCTCTCAGAGTTCAGAGCTTGAGCTGACAGTAAGACACTATTTATGGTAAAGAATATCTACCTCACAAAGGACCCCTGTGGAATAGATTAAGCACTTGGCTGCTTAATGAAAAATGGACAATTCAAACTCATCCAGTCAGTGTGCTGGAGAAAAGTCTTTACTTCCCTAGGGTTGTTGCTGTTGTTGTGTACCATTGAGTTGGGACAGACCTATAGTTGACCCTTCGGTGGGTTTTTAAAGGTAGTTAATTTCATGGGGGAGATTGCTCATCTTCCTCCCACAGAGCAGCTGGTGGATTCAAACCACATGCTTACAGGATTGCAGAGCAGTTTCTTACCACTAGGCCACCAGAGCTCCTCTTCCTAGAGATGGCTACCAAGAATAACCTATGGAAAAGTCTAGGGTCACTATAAATGAGAATCAACCCAGCATCACCACCCACCTCACAAAGCTATTATCCAAATTAAGTGAGGTGATATGGAAGTTGAAGCTTATGAAGTTACTGGTATGACTAGCCTTCATATTTTTGAAATAATTCATAAACTTAAAGAGATATGACATCATTTTGGGGTGCTGTTAAGTCAGATTCGAGGCAACGTGACCCTGTATACCACAGGACACATTCTTGCCATCCTCACAATCTCTGCTGCGCTTCATTCAGTCCACTGTCACAGCCACTGTGCCAATCCATCTCATTCAAAGTCTGCCTCTCCTTCAGAGACACTCTACCTGTCCATGACTGATGAGACTCTCCAAGGATTAGCCTCTATTTTTTATAGCAATATATGAAATTTGTGAACTCTTAGAACCTTGTATTTATTTGTGTCATTTTCACCTACACTACATATTTTTTCCTGCTGGTCTTTTCTGCCTGGAATCTCAGTGTCACAAAAGCAATGATTTTTTTTTTTTGTCTATTTTTGTTCATACCTTCGTTGCCTGCGACAGTGCCGGGCACATGGCAGACATTCAATAAATACTTGATGAATGGATTAATTATCTGTACTCATTTCTCCTTGAAGCAGATTATGCAAAGGATAAAACAATTAAAAATTAAAAGATGAGATTATTGTTGGACTGAACCTACTGAACACTCTCTGCCAACATATTTCCTTCAGCTTTCAAGTTTCCTCTGCATCCTTGCATAAAAATAACCTTGGCATCCCTGCTGTAGTGGGGGAATTGATAGTAGCCAGAGAGCCAGAAACAGCTACCGCATAAAATGTGGTTTTGCCGTCCTCCAAGTCTCTGTGCTCCAGTCCAAAATAGAAAAATCTCAAACTAATGTGGAGAATAGTTGGGCCGAGAACAAGGAACAGCACTGTCTTTCTCCCGCTGGTGTTTATAGAAGTCTGGCAGCCTGTTTTTAAGTAAATAGACTTGCCTTAATGGAGCAATCTATCAAAATAAGCTGTGCTGCTTTGTGTGGGTGGGGGTGGGAGGAAGGGGGAGATGTAGCCCTTCTTTCCTCTCCCTTGGGAGCTATTTATTTGAGGAGGATAACAAATGACAACGAGGCAGAAGCCTGAGGTAATGATACTCAAAGCAAGAAAAATAATAGCATGTAGCTCAGGATGGTCTCATCTTAACGCGGTGTATAGATGGGTTTTGTGTGTTTGAATAGCCAGCTCTTTCCATTTGCATCTCAAACACAAACCAGAAGGAACAGACAAAAGCAGAACCATTACTAGGAGGCTTCTCCTTAGTGGGGTTTTCAAGAAGGAGAACTGAACATCGAGGTTCATGAGCAGAAGTTTGGTCTATAAGGGTTTTCTCTGTGCTGGTGGAGGGGCAACAAGACCACCAATTTGCTTTACTGCCACACAGTCCCTGATAAATTAGTAACATATTTCCATCTATCATCTGTGAGGCGGGGGCAGGGGGCGGGGAGCACATGGGGCAGGAAAGAAATTACCACATACTCACAAGAAGGCTATATTTTGGACTTGACTCACAATACTCTCTGCTTGTCAAACAGCACAGTGAAAGGGCCAGGTGTCGTTTAACCCTTTTAGTTGGTGCCAAAGCCTTGGATTCTTCAGAGAGAATAAAAAGGGCTTGAGCATAAACTGCAAATGCTTTAATCAAGTGGCTTTCTTCCCATACCACAAAAAAGCATTTTGAAACATTCAAGTGAAAAAAAAAAGAGAGAGAGAACAAGATCCTTATTTTCTGAAAATACAAACTCTTAAACACATACGACGTTGCCAGACCAAGTCCCATCAAGTAACTAGAAGGCACAATAAGAAGCTTAAAATGAGTGTGGATTAAGTTTCATTGCATGAATAAGCTCATTTTTGCTGTTCAGGTCCCAATCCTTAAATGATCCTATCTTGCTTGTGGAAGGGGAAGGTGTCTCCTCATTAAATCAGGCATGGGTGTTCGCAATGTGGGTCCAAATGAGACCCACATGTCTCCAGGCCTTACCAACCTTGGGGGACAAATAATTACATCATTAACAATAGCTCAAATTTCGTTCCCCCCCCCGTTGTCCCCGTCTGCAAAGCCCCCACTTCCACCAGGTGTCCCTGAAACTCCCCAGAATTGGCTCCCACGGCCACACCTGCTCACCCCTCATGATCAGAGGTGCTGCCCTGGTACTGGCACCTCCTAAAAGGATGCCGTGCCTGCCCCTGCCCCCGTGCTACTCCCAGGCTCACAAGCTGGAACAGGCACCAGGAGCCAGAGCAGCACACCCCCACGGTGCTCCCGGGATCAGAGCCCCGCTGCTGCCACAGTGAAAAGGACAAAATGCCTCGCATTCCAGCGCTCTGTCACACCTTGTTCCTTCGCGTGTGCTTTGCATCAGACAACATCACTCTTGAAAGCATTATAATTTTTTTCTGTTCTATTTCTACCTGCTGCTCCTCTCTCTAGCCATCTCAGCTCTGGACCACTCACATGCCCACTCATTACCAGCAGGTTTCTGAGGCTGTAAGTCACAAAGAAGGAGATTGTCCATTTACCTCCCCTGAAGCCGCTGGTGGATTCAAAACAGAAGAGAGGTGCTACCATTGAATTAGCCACAAGACTCCCTCTGGACTATGCCACAGGAATGCATCTCTGGAAAGAGATGGTTAGTTTCCTCTTATTTAATTCACAGCCTTGGAAACACATACTGTAGGGTCAGTTATGAGTCAGTTCCCACTTGATGGCCATGAGTTGAATTTTCCTCCATTTTCCACAAAGACACAGATTTCCTCTTCATAAGAAAAAGTCCTTGAGCAATGTAACTTTTCTGGGGTCTTTCCCAAACATACCAAGAGGTACAGTTATGTCTTGGTATATTTGGTAAGACTGGAGAAGAACCCAGAGGAGTTACTTTGAGTGAGAACTTCTCTTTATCTTGCAAGAAGGAAATCTTTGTGGCCCTGCTTTAGGTTTGTGAGGCCATAACTATTCACAAGAAGAGACAGACAATCTTTGTTCTGTGGAGAGGCTGGTGAATTTGAACTGTCAGCCTTTTGATTAGCAGCCTGAAGCATTACCACGACTGCACAGTGTCTAAACCTGCCTTCCCTTGTCTCTCAGAGTCTTCTACCACATCATATAGATTTCCCTTGACTCTGATCCTTTCTTTTTTCATGTCATCATTTGAATTCCAATTTCTTACCTCTTTGCTCAGATTACATAGATGTTTCCTAATTGGAATCATTATCCTAATTTATCCTAAAAGCTTCTCTTATATAATAACCCTAGATCCTTGAACATGTAAACTTTTTCTTGTCTTTCAATTGTCCATGGTGTCAGATATGTTATAGCGTAGAGAATATTAACTACAAAAGCAGCCTGCCTAGGTTCGAAACCTAGCTTAACTAATCTTTATAACCTTAGTAAGTTGATTGCATTGAGTGTAAATGTCATCGCTTGTAAAATGTTATATCTATCTCCTTGACTAAACATTTCCATGGTTTCATGACCATGACTGTGGGCATTCTTCATTCTTTTCCTGCATCCTATGAGCTTTATCAGTGGCTTAGTTCTTTCTCCTACTAGATAACTAGTATCTCATCCAATGAGTGATCTTCTTGCTTTAACTGTAATGTGTATTCTGATGTCTTCTAAACCTGAACTTTCCCAATCTCTCTCCCTAACTCCACAGCCATTATCCTATTTTCAGTTATATGGTTGATTATCTTCAAAGATGTATACTAATACAACTCCAATAATTGTCTTTCAAAGTCCACAAACTTGGATTTCCTCCTGATTCTTAAATCTAGGCTGACCTATAAGAGAATATGGCAAAATTATCCTGTGAGAATACTGAAGCTGGAGGAGTCACAGGTATCCAGGTAACTGCCCTGCAGGTCTCTTGAAATGTTCACTCTTAGGACATTCCTTTCAGGAAGCCAATAGCCTTATCATAAGATGCCTAAAACTCACCATACGAACATATGACCATACGTAAACAGCTCCAGCTATGATCTCAACCCACAGTGAGCATTAAATACCATGTTAATGAGGCATCATGTGTCCAGCCCATGGAAGGCTTCAGATTAACACATGCCTCTGCCATCACCTTACTGCTAATATATAATAGACCCTAGGTGCAAATTGTCCCATTGAGCCCCATTACCCCTTATAACTATGAGATAAGTCACTAAGTTTTGGTATAGTTTGTTACACAACAAGAGACACTTGCAAAAACATAGCCTGACGTAGCTTACTTTCAAGTATGTCGACAAGTGGATTCTCTTAACAAGTGTGTTTCTTTAGTCAAAGCAACAAGAATACAGTCTTTTTCAATCAAGAACTTTCCCAGCATATTTTTCTTGCCCTTTTTTCCTACCTGACTCCTACATTAGACTGTAAGGTCAAGCAGCATAGTGTTGTTTGTCTTGTAGATTGTATAACCAGGGCACAGTTAATTGAATGCAATATCCAAGTGAATAAACTATTAAATTGTTGTTGTTTGGCTGTCTTTAAGTGATCCTAAACTCATGATCATCTCAAGCACAGCATAACAACATAAAATGCTGCTCCATACTGCTGTGGTCAGTTGTAGAGTAAACCTCTGTGATTCGTAAGATTCTCATTGACTGGGTATTTGGAGCTCTGGTGGTGTAGTCCATAGGGAGCTGGACTGCTAACCCAAAGGCTATACTTCCCTGGTGGCTCCAAGAAAAAAAAGGTGGGCCATCTCATCTTGTGTGATTTACGGCCTGAGAAGCAACATGAAGGGTTTCCTGTGAATCAATTCCATTTGACTTCCTATTGAAAGTAGACTGCTACTCATTTTTTATACTGGACCTTAAGTGTATTTCTTCTAAAAATGGTCTATGGACTCTTAGCAATAGCTTTTGTTAATCAACTCAACCACAAATAGCTATTATTACATATATCCAGTCTGTTAAGTCCTTTTTTATTATCACTGAACCCTCTTACAATAATCCTGAGATATGCATCATTAACCACTTTTTTGATAAAAAGAATGAGCCAACATCAAGAAAAAAATTGAACTCTTTGCTAGATATCAGGGTTTCAGACATCAAGAACAAAGGCTCTAAACCAAATTTTAACTTCCCTCAACCTTATTTCATTTGATAAACACTGACTCTTTACATAGGGTTCCCCCCAATATTAAACCAATTTCTGCATTTTTATTGTAGTAATATAGCAATTTCTATCATTTTTTAATGATAGGTGTAGATGTCAAAATTATTGTTTCAACAAAATATATCCTCAGGGCCCAAACTATGGCAAGGTTTTCCTCTTCTTCCATCTTAACACTTGGCGTATCTATCTGATGGTTTGAACCCCAACCTTTCAAGTGAGCATTCCAACTCTGCAGGAGAAAGATGGACAGTCTCCTCCTATAAATATTTATTGTCTCAGAAACATGATGGAGGGTTGACATGAGTCAGAATTTACTGAATGATGGTGGGTTTTGTTTAAATGTGACTTCCTTTAGACCAATTCAGTCAGAAGTCCTATAAGCATACATAAGAACTGGTAGTTTTTAAAAATCTTGACTGATTCTCAGATGTAATCTACTGCCATAAGAAGAATACTTGTAAGCAGTTTATAATACTCAATGTCTGTTAGAAAATATTCCAATTATTTGATGCTACCAATAAACTTCACTTTGAGCAATAAATTAAACTTTTGCTTGCATGAAGATGCCTGCTGAAACCTTCCAGTTCAACGTAGCTGGAATGATTTGGTTGGATCTAAAACATCAGCCTCAAAGCCAGGAAGCATTAATTTTGAAGAAGCTGACCTTGTCATTGTCCATAGGAGTTGATAAGTCAGTTGTGACTTCTAGAGGCTCTATACAAAACAGAGCAAAACTGCTGCACCCTACACCACCTTCATAGTCCTTGCTCTTATTAAAACCATTGTTGCAGACATTGTTGTGCCAAATCCATATCTATAAGGGTTTCCTAATTTTTTCTTATTATCTGCTTTAACAAGTATCATGTCCTCCTTCAGAACCTGATCCTTCCAAACTGCAAGTCCAAGACCAGAGTCTTTTCATCTTGGCTGTGCTTCTTCCAACAGACATCTGGCCATTCTTCTGGCAGTCAAAGATCTCTTTATAATTACATGGTATAGTCAAATTCATAAATTGTCAGTTGACCTTGAATTTTTCACAATATCTAAAGTCTTCCCAACTTTCAGATTGAGTTTTATGATATTAATAAATTAGGTATAAATCATAATGCAACAGAATAGAATTTATGTTTGTTGCCAATGATTCATGATAATAGATGGGTAATATTGGCTATAGAGATAAAAGTATTAATAACAGGAATTAAATATTTAAGGTAGTCAGTTGGAAATAATGAAAGATATTTTTTAAAAGTCTCTTCACTTTTTATTATACACATTAATCAGACATATTAAAGTTCATAAAATCCACTTTCTCCCTGTAGTTGGAATCTAGATAAGTACTATCCACTCTCTTGCCTGTTCCTCATTACTTTTGGGAACAAATAAACCACTCTGCAATTTTAAAGAAAAGTGCAATGCAGAAATATGAGAAAGGAAGTAGATTTAATAGTAGTTTCTTGCATACGTTTAACATATGAAAAACAAAAGTTATTAAAATTCTTCTTCTTTTTTTTTTTTAAATTATCTATTGTGTGCGTACCATCAAATTGGCTCTGACTGGCCCAGGATGAGATAGCCCCTCCTTCTCCAGCAGAGCATTGATGGATTCAAACCATCATACATCTGGGATTGCAGGGCAGCTTCTTGCCACTAGGCCACCAGAGAGACCTGAAAGTTACTAAAATTCTCAAAACCCATATACAATTGCAAAATAGCTTCCAATCCTTTCTCTTCTCTTCCACTCATGAACTAACTCTTCAGACTCCTGGGTCTCAGGATAATTTGGTGTTCACTGAATGTTAGCTGTTTTATTCTGATTATTTTGCTGCTGTTGGTAGCAAGTTGTTCCAAACTCGTGCATAGTCACTCCATGTGGACAGAGTAGAACTGCTCCATGGGGTTTCCAACGTTATGGCCTTTCAGAGTACATCATTAGTCCCATCTTCCAAGGTACCTCTGGAGCCACCAAGCTTCTGGCTAGTAGCCAGGCACTTAACTCCCTGTGCCACCCAGGGACTACTCAATGAACAATTTGGAAATCCCTTGTCTGGAATCTCCAGAGCAGTTCTAAAGTCTCAAGATCTTTGCTTTACTTCCACTCCAAATAGCCCAGCAGTTGAGCCTTTCTAATTGTCCACAGGAGCTGGATCAACCTAACCTTTTGAATAAACACAAGCTGCACCTCGTTCTGCTGTTGGCAGCATGGAACAGTGTAAAGCAAAGGCTCCTTCACATTTATTCATGCAGCTCAGCCCCTGCCCTGTTGACATTCCTAAGCAAGTGTGCAAGTGCTCAAAGACAGTTAAAGCATGATTCATCCTCCACGATGCCTGCTAAGGCAGGCTGCCTGGCTGTGAGTAAAAACATACTTTAGCAGTAGCGATCTTTCCCTTTGGTTGAGGACCAAGTCTGACTAGGCATAGCTTTGAAGTTATTTCTGTCTCGCTGGATTAGAAGTATCAAAGGAAGCAGCTCCACAAACCTTTCAACAAATATTTACAATTCCGCACCAAACAACCTCTACCGTACCTTAACCTTTACTGCCTTGTGAAATGCTTGCCAACCTCCCAGCCAAACCCATATGCTTGCCAGGTTAGGAGAAAGGGCAGGCACTCAAAGGAAACGTTGAGTCCAAAGCAATGAGGCATCCTCACTCTTTGTCATGGAAAAGAAAAAGGACATTTTTGTGCAGATCTGGCAGTAGAAATGGCTTCCCCTTTGCTCAACTGATGGTGTTGCAGGGAATTCAAATCCACGTGTTCCTGGTGCTTCCCTGAAACCAGTGTTTCCAAATATGCCCAAGGTGCAAGAAGAACACAAAGCCATGGGTTCAAACTGTAAAGGAGGTTGCTCATGGGAAATCTGGTTTTTCCATCACCTGAAAGACTGTCAGACTTTTATATACCTTTTATAAGCCTCCTTCATTGGAAGGTTTTTTGTTGTTTTCATGTTTTATTTTTCATTCATAGATTTTGTTTTGTAATATTAATTAAAATTGGTTAATATAATTATGATGTACAAGCAGGTCCTTATTGTATACTGTCTTTTCCTTCAACTAACTTACATATTTATTCATTTTTGCTCTCTGTACCCTCCTTTCCTATCCCTGTTAGTGCATAAAAATTGATCCACTCTATCTGAGTTTAAATTGTTCCTTCTTGCTGTTGTTGTTATACGGTGGCTAATCAGAACTGACTCATAGCTGACCTTCCAGTGGGTTTTCAGAGGTTGTAAATCACAAGGAAGGAGACTGTCTATCTTTCTCTCACAGAACAGCAGTGGATTTGATCTACCTGCCTTTGGATTGGCAGCACAATTCCTCACCACTATGCCATCAGAAATCAAAACTATTCCTTCATTTAAAAAAATATTATTGTTATGTAGTGTAGAGTCATAACTGACCATGTGGCAGGTTTTCAGAGGCAGTTAATTGCCAGGCAAGAGACTGCCCATCCTTCTCCCACGAGTCAGTTTGTGACCTCAAACCACTTGCCTTCAGGATTGCAGCACAGCTTCTTGCCACTAGGCTACGAGAGCTCCTAAAAAATGATATTAGTGATCTTCTAATAAAATTTTCCTTTTGTCACTTAGTATAATTTGCTACACATTCATGGATGCTGTGCAGTATTTCACAAATTCTTGATAATTTTTAGTGATGTGTATTATTCAATTATGCAACTATACCATAGTTTCTATTCTAAATTAGTATAGGTTTATTTAAGTGAATAACAGTAATATGTTTTCCATTTTCCAATACTCCTCATTGTGAGCACAGATACTGTATAAGGGAAATAGAAGGATAATTAAAAAAAATATAGACTCCAGGGAAAGGGATACAATAGTTGATAGGATGGAGGAGTTATCCTTCCCAGTTCAGATTCTCAGGGGTCATGGCTATTTCCCAGAAAGAGATAAGAACAAGAGTAGGGGAGTACAGAGCAAGCCAAGTGCAAGACAGATGGAATTTGAGGGGGGAATATTATTAAATTATTAGCTTGGGAAACTTGGCAGGAAGCAGTGTGCCTTGGAGGGCAGCGTGCCTCAAAGGGGAAAAGTGAGGGTCCTCAGGTAGCAACAAGTCATGGTGGGACTCACCTGCCAGGAGCAAGTAGGACAATGAGAATTTGAGTGAGGTCCTTAGAGAAGGGATCACTGCTGATTGCTGGACGAAATATGGGACCCCTTCACCTTAAGCAAGAGGGAGTGAGAAAGCTGGAGCTCAACTGCGGTGGCAGACTCAATTCTTGAGGGTAAAACTAAGGCTTCCTGGGTTGTTTGTCCATTTAGGTTCCCACCACACGCACGCTCCCTGTGTGGGTCTGCATGCGTGTCCACACTCCCAGCCTCTGTGTGCGTCCACATATGCACTTACCTTATGTGCATCCATGTGTGCAACCACCCTACGTGTAACCACATGTACACCCACCCTATGTGTATCTACATACACGGCGGCTCAACCTATTTCTGGAGCAGTGACATCAGATCAAGAACCTGCTATCACCTCAGGCACAAAAAGCTCTACCACAGAAATGTCATGAAAGAAGCATACTACCCCAATTTGTACACAAGCCCCCCAAAAAATCACCCTCAAAAATGACACCGTATCAATTGATTTCCTGAAGCCAGAAAGTCTGATGAAACTTTCTGACAGAATTTAAAAGAACAATGATTGAGTATTTTCAATGGGTGAAAGACAAACTTGAAAAATAACAGGACACTGCAAGCAAAACCCAGGAGGAGCTTAAAAAAACAACCGAAACAATGCAGATAAAACAAACGAGGCATTAGAGGCACTGGAAAAACAAGAAACCATGATCCAAAATATGAGGTCCAATATTTCAGATGTTGTCAACATACATGATGGAGGGACACAGGAACAGAGTTGAAGAGATGGAACACAGAACCAGTGAAATAGAAGGTAAAATTGTCATCACTGCTCTGCTAGAGCAAAAAACAGAATCAAAAGGGAAGGAAAAAGAAGAAAACCAAAGAATAATGTGGGACACCATAAAGAGAAATAACATGTGCATTATCAGAATTCCAGAGCAGGAAGAAGCAAGTAAAGGCACCAAAAAAGTTGTGGAAGAATTACTAGAAGAAAACTTCCCAGGCATGATGAAGAATGAGGGAATATCTATTCAAGAAACTGAGCAAACACCATATAGAATAGATCCCAAAAGAAAAACACCAAGGCATATCACAGTTAAATTTGTCAGAACCAAAGATATGAAGAGAATCCTGAAAGCAGCAAGGGAGAAACAGAGCAAGTAATCTATAAAGGAGTGCAGATAAGATTAGGTGCTGATTTCTCAGCAGAAACCATGTGAGCAAGAAGACAATGGAATGACATATACCAAACACTCAAAGAACACAACTGCCAACCAGGAATACTGTACCCAGCTAAATTGTTCATCAAATATGAAGGAGAGATCAAGATATCCCAAAAAAACAGGACCTAATGGAGTTTGTAAAAACAAGACTATTATTGCAGGAAACACTGAGAGACATCCTTCTTATAGAAGTGCCACAGAAAGTAGGATGGATAAAAGTAACTAGCAACAACACCAAAAAGAACTCAACAAAATAATAGCAATAAAACCATACCTCTCAATAATCACACTGAATGTTAATGGACTAAATGCACCACTGAAGATAAAAAGAGTAGCAGATTAGATAAAAAACAGAAATCCATCAATATGTTGTCTATAAGAGACTCACCTGAAAAATGAAGATATGGAAAGAATAAAAATAAAAGGGTAGGAAAAAATATACCAAGCAAATGGCAACTAGAAGAAAAGCAGGCATAGTGATATTAATCTCTGATAAAATAAATTTCAGTGCACAAACCATTACAAAGGACAAGGAAGGTCATTACATAATGCTTAAAGGGTCAATAGAACAAGAGGACATAATAATAATAAATATCTATGCACCAAATGAAAGACCTGCAAAATATATAAAACAAACATTAACAAAATTGAGACAGGAAATAGTCAACACTACTATAGTAGTTGGAGTCTTCAATACACCACTCTCAAGAAACGATAGAACTATCAGAAAGAAACTCAACAAAGATGCTGAAGAATTAAATCATGCAATAAATCAACTCTATCTCATAGATATTTATAGGCTAATGCACCCCCCCCAAAAAAAGCACAGTACACCTTCTTCTCCAATGTGCATGGAATATTCTCCAGAATAGATCACATTTTATGTCACAAGGCAAGCATGAATAAATTAAAAAATATAGAAATAGTACACAGCATCTTCTCAGACCACAATGCTAAAAAATTAGAAATTAATAATGAAAGGATAAAAGGGGGAAAAACATTTGGAAGCTAAACAACACCCAGCTTGAGCATGATTAGGTACTAGAAGGAATAAAAAATGAAATTAGAAAGTTTCCTATGACAATGAAAACACAACTTACCAAAGCCTCTGGAAAATAGCCAAAGGAGTAATTAGAGGTCAATTTATAGCAATAAGCAAACACATCAAAAGGCAGGAAAAAATGACCATAGACTCTCTAACCCAGCATCTCCAATAAATTGGAAAACAACAGCAAGAAAAACCAACAAATTGAAATGATAAAAATTAGAGAAGAAATAAATGAAATAAAAAACAGAAAAAAACAATTGAAACCATCAACAAAACTAGTAGTTGGTTCTTAGAAAAGGGCGATAAAATTACAAACCACTAGCAAAACTAACAAAAGAAGAAAAAGACACAAATAATCTGAATAAGAGATGAAATGGGCAACATCACAAGAGAACCAAATAAAATTAAAAGGCTAACTGTGGAATATTAGGAAAAACTATACTCAAATGTAAAAACCTAGAGGAAATGAACAAATACTTAGAAATTCACGACCTACTTAAACTGACACAAATTGAAATTGAACACCTGAACAGACC
The DNA here is from genome assembly GCF_000299155.1 of Elephantulus edwardii. Classification (NCBI taxonomy): domain Eukaryota; kingdom Metazoa; phylum Chordata; class Mammalia; order Macroscelidea; family Macroscelididae; genus Elephantulus; species Elephantulus edwardii. Next base: position 4,793,121 of record NW_006399850.1, on the reverse strand, counting down.
CATTAAAAAAAGAAGAAATTGAAAAGGTAATAAAGCAACTTCCAGTAAAAAAAAAAAAAAGCCCTGAACCAGATGGTTTTACAAGTGAAAGTTATCAAACATTTAGAGAAGAACTGTCACCAATTCTCCATAAACTATTTCAGGAAATAGAAAATGATGGAATTCTCCCAGACTCATTCTATGAAGCAAACATATCCTTGATACCAAAGCCAGTTAAAGACACCACCAAAATAGGAAACTATAGGCCAATATCTCTCATGAACATAGATGTTAAAATCCTGAATAAAATCCTGGCCCATAGAATCCAACAGTATATATATATATATATATGAATTCACCACAACCAAATTGGATTCATAATAGGTATGCAAGGATGGTTCAACATATGAAAAACAATGTAATTCATCATATAAACAAAGCAAAGAACAAGAACCACATGATCTTATCAATTGATGTAGAAAAGACCTTTGAAAAAATCCAACACCCTTTCCTGATTAAAACACTCAACAAAATAGGATTAGAGGGTAATTTTTTCAAAGTAGTGAAAAGTATACATGCAAACCTGAGAGTCAAATTGTTCTCAATGGAGAAAGGTTAAAGGCATTCCATTTGAGAACAGGAACTAGGCAAGGATTCCCACTATCAATATTGTTTTAGAAGTCTTAATGATGGCAATAAGACAAGAGAAGGAAATAAGAGGTATCCCAATAAGAAAAGAGGAGGTAAAATTATCTTTCTATGCATATGATATTGTATACTTAGGAAACCCTAAAGACTCAGCAAGAAAACTATTGAACATAGTTGAACAATTCAGCAAAGTGGCAGGATACAAGATCAACATACAAAAATCAATTGGCTTTCTCTACAGTGAAAAGGGGAATACAGAGCTGGAGCTAAGAGAAACAATACCCTTCACAATAGCTAATCACAAGATTAAATACATGGGAATAAATCTAACCAGAAGCACAAAGAATCTATTCAAAGAAAATTACAAAAATATTACTATAAGAAACAAACAGAGATCTGGAGAAATGGAAGAATATCCCTGGTTCATAGATAGGAAAACTTAATATTGTGAAAATGACAATACTACCAAAGGCAATTTACACATTCAATGCAATCCCAATACAAAGACCAATTCCATTTTTCAACGAGCTGGAAAAGGCAATTTCCAATTTCATTTGGAATGGAAAGAGGCCCTAAATAAGCAAAGTACTCCTTAAAAAGAGAAACAAGGTAGGAGGCATCTCACACCCTGATTTCAAATCCTATTACACTGCCATGGTGGTCAAGACGGTGTGGTACTGGTACAATGACAGACACATATATCAATGGAATAGAATTGAGAACCCAGAAATCAGCCTATCTACCTATGGTGAACTGATTTTTGACAAGGAGATAAAATCAGTTAAATGGGGAAATGACAGCCTTTTTAACAAACGGTACTGGCAAAATTGGAAAACTATCTGTAGAAAACTCAAGCAAAATCCACACCTCACTCCATATAAAAAAAAA
>NW_006399850.1:4747206-4784571 GCF_000299155.1 Elephantulus edwardii | reverse complement strand
GATAGGGAATGGCAAAGGACACACTGACAAAGGAGATTAATCAGAACTGACTTTGACAAGCACTGTGGCAATTGGACAATTAAAACAGACATTCGGATGGTGGGGGAAGAAGAACAAACTGGGGAGGAGGGTAGAGAGAATGGTGCAGCAATGAAGGAATGAAAACCCAAAATCCCTGTAAAACTAATAAAATTTAATAATAATAAAAAAAATGGAAGGAAGGAAGGAAGGAAAGACAGGAGTAGGAGGGGTGAGCATACCAAGATCCTCTAAGGAGTTTTACAACCCAGATGAACATAGAGGACACTCTGGTGACTGAAATAAGTCCGTTATAAAAGAACAAATATTGTATAAGATCACTATTATAAAAAACTAGGAAAAGTTTACACATGGAGAGAATCATATTAGAATATTTACCAAGGAAAGGAAAGAGAGGGAGTGGAAAAATTTATTAACTTATAATGAATACTTAGCAATGTGATGAAGAGAAAGGCAGTGAGTGGACAATCAGACACTCATTCTACTCATGAGTACTGTAATTTTAATGGCACAAAAGTGTACATACTATTGATTTTCAAAAAACCAATATGCTTTATAAAGTTTCACTTAAATCACAATGGCATTTTTAAAAATAGTGTTACAAAGTAAAAATGTCACTTTGAGGACAAAGGTGCACCTGCTCCAAGATACTATATTTTCATCATATGTGTGTGAAAGCTGGACAATGAATAAGAAAGATCAAATAATTGATGCACTTGAATAATGGTGTTGGTAGAGAATATTGAATATACCATGGGGTAGAGATCTCAGGTGGCCTAGTGATAAGAAACTGTGCTACAATCCTGAGGGCATGTGGTTCGAATCCCACCAGATGCTTTGAAGGGGAAGGATGAGCAGTCTCCTCCCATGTAATGAACTGTCTCTGAAAACACACCAGCGGGTCAGCTATGGATCAGTTCTGACTCGACAGTACACAACAACAACAACAATATTGACTGCCAAAAGAAGAAACTAGTGAGTCCTGTAAGGGGTGCAGCCAGAATGCTACTTGGAAGCAAAGACAGTTGAGATTTTGTTGAGCATGCTTTGTACATGTGATGAGCAGGGGTCAGTCTCATTTTTGGTAAAGTAGAAAGAAGGTCAGGACAAAGAGGAAGACCTTCAAGGAGATAGTGACAGTGATTACAACAATGCATTCAAGCATAGCAACGATTGCTGGAAGACATTTCGATCCGCTGCTATGAGTTGTAACTGACTTGACAGCATTTAACAATAGCTATAACACTGTTTGTTGGTTTTTTTTACAGGCCATGGTCTTTGCAATCACTTGTTATGCATCAGAGAGCTGGACAATGACTAAGGAGGAAAGAAGGAGAATTGATGCCTTTGAGCTGTGGTGCTGGAGAAGAATATTGAGAGTACCATGCACTGCTAGGAAAACAAACAGATTCATCCTGGAAAGGGTTAAACCAGGTGGCTCCTTGGAGGCAAGGATCCTGAGGCCCCGTCTAACTTACTTTGGACATGTTGTGAGGAGAGACCGGTCCTTAGAGAGGGACATCATGCTTGGGAGGGTGGAGGGAGAGCACAGGAGGGGAAGGCCCTCTAAGAGGCAGATTGATTCAGTGACTGGGGTAATCAGGATGGGAATGTCAGAGACAGTGCAATTGGTACAGAATAGAGCAGAATTTAGGGCTGTTGTACATGGGGTCGCTATGAGGCACAAGCAACTGGATGGCACTAACAACAGCAACAACAACAACATAGTACTGTTTGGAGTCTGTGGTGAGAGAACCCAATAAACAAATTGAAAGAGATGAAAACAGATTCCTCCAAGTCGTTCTCATGAATCACAGAGACCTCAAGAAGAGAAGTCATGAGAGGAGAGCAGAACTTTAGAGGAACAGAGGTCAGCTGTTACCATAGCAGCCACATGAAGCCCTATGGTATGGTATGTAGAGACCTCAGATGAGAAGACTTCAAACCCTTACAGCAATGATAGAAGCAAGAACCAAAAATACATCATACTGTTAACAGTACCATCAACTCTTGCTTCAGGCTGGTGTGACTCAGTTGATGCAAATTAGAAGTAGACGTATTCATGGTATTTGTGGTGAGGATCAAGACCAGGCATTTCATTCATTCATTCACTCATTGATTCAACAATAAGGTCTTCCAATTTCAAGGGCTAATCTTTCAAGACTATATAGAACCATGTTCTGATGCTATTTGTAAGGTGTTTGAGGGGCTATTATTTCAGATGTGAATGGCCAGTCCTCATCCTTAGTATTTCTTAATATAGGAACTTCATTGAAACTTTTCCACTATAGGTGACTGTGCTGGTATCTAAAAATATCAGCACCATGGCTAAGTAGAACGATGCTACATAGGATTTTCAATGAGATTAAATTCCCAGGCCTTTGAGAGGACTCAAATATCCAGCCTTACTAAAGGTTTGCACCTCCCACTGGTTCCAGATACAAAGAGTGAACTATGTCAATCATAATTAAAATCCTTCTGCTGGAGGGAGCATCAGGCAAAGTAGAATTAATAGCGAGTTAGATACAAAATTATTTCACTCATGTTTACCAAATGAGAAGCATCTCTGGGAAGACTGACTACCCCACACTCCTGGTACTCCAGTGGATTGAGAGTGGATTGCCTCTCTCATAGCTTGCAGCTGCTGACCATACTACCAAATTTTCTAAAAAGCTTGTCAAAGTCATTAAAGCACAACTTAATTCCTGAAAATCCATAAAAACATCTTTTCTTACTGCAGAGGTTTTCCTTGTTCATTTTCTTTATAATAATACTAATAATAACACATACACATTTTGCTTCTTATTTTGATGCATATTTTGGTGCATTAAATGTACAGTAAACTCATTATATTATATTTTATACTTTTAAAGGTATCTCTAAATGATATCTAGTAAGCACCTATAAGTTGTTTTTGCATTTAGGTGGCCTAGCGGTCACCTTCCCAAAGACCAGACCCATTAGGCCACCTAAATGCATTGGGGCAAGTCTGCAGTCAGGGACTTTTCCAAATAACTGAGGATCAAGGGTGTCAGCTTGAAGACTAAGGTGCACCTGATTCAGGCCATGGTCTTTTGAATCATTTGTTATGCATCTGTGAACTGAACAATGAACGACAGAAGAAAAACTGATGTTTTTGAGCTTTGGTGTTGGAGAAGAATACTGAATATCCATCCGATAGACTGCCAAAAGGATAAACAGATGGGTCTTAGAGAAAGTACAGCCAGAATGCTCCTTGGAGGAGAAGATGGCAAAGGTTTCATCTCACAAAATTTGGGAATATTGTTAGGAGAAGTTATTCCTTGGGAAAAGACATCATGCTTGGAAAAGTAGATCAGCAAAGAGTAGAAGACTCTCAACTAGAAGGGTTGACACTGTGACTGCAGCAATGGGCTCGTGTGTCAGAAATAGCAATACAGAGTAGGACAGGGTTCAGATCTGTTGTTCATATGACTCGCTGTGAGTCATACTTGACTCAATAACAGTTAACAAGAAGTGGATACCTTGGAAAAGAACAACATGATTGGTCAGCATAAGAAAGGAAGATCTTCGGTAAGATCAATTGCCACAGTGATTGTATATGTCAGCAATGTTGAAGATGGTGCAGGATAAGGCAGGATTCAGATCCATTGTTTATAGGGTCACTATGAGTTGTAGTCAACGCACATAATGCATCACAACAACTACAAGAAGTGGGTAAGATGTTGCACTGTCAACCTAAAGCACAAAGTTCAAAGCCACCAACTACTCCTCAGGAGAAAAATGGGCAATATTATACCTCCTACAATGTCAGTCTGGTAACTAATGTGCACCTGATACATGCCATGGTCTTTGCAGTTATGTGTTATGCATAAGAGAGCTGGACAATGACTAGGGATGATAGAAGGAGAATTGATGCCTTTGAGCTGTGGTGCTGGAGAAGAGTATTGAATATACCATGGACTGCTAGGAGAACAAACAGGTTCATCCTGGAGAGAGTGAAGCCAGGCTGCTCCTTGGAGGCAAGGATTCTGAAGTTCTGTCTAACGTATTTTGGACATGTTGCAAGGCGGGACCAGTCCTTGGAGAGAAACATCATATTTGGGAGGGTAGAGGGACAGCACAGAAGAGGAAGACCCTCGATGAGGTGGATTGATTCATTGACTGGGGTAATGGGAGTAAGTGTGTTGGAGGCAATAAGATTAGCATGGGATAGAGCAGGGTTTAGGGCTGTTGTACATATGGTCACTATGATTCACAGGTGATTCAACGGCACATGACAACAGCCTCTGAAGTCCACTGAACGAGCAGTTCTAAGTCAGTTCTGACATGAAGCACATGAGTGTGTGATTTCTAGAAGGGGCCATGGTGGTACAGTGGTAGTATATCAAGTTGATAGTTCAAATATTTGGTCTAATCTACTCACTGATAAATAAGAGAAAGATAGACAGTCTCCTGCAGTAAAGCTTTACAGTCTTGGAAACCAGTGGATAAATCAGTACCTATTCAATGGCAGTGGGTGGACTATTTAAAGAAAATACTCCCATAACTCCTATAGCACAGTTCATGGATGTTTGCTTTCATGTAAGAATTGCCTTGTAATAGCTAAAAAAGGGGACTTCAAAAATTATATGTAAGGTGTGTTGTCATTTTACAAATATAAAAAATACAAAATTATTATAGAAATGTTTTTAAAGTACGTAAGTAAAATGAAGAAAAATAAACTCCTTGAAAAAATCATCATTCAGAAGTGCCAACATTTACCACCTTCGTAGATACTCGCTTCCACATGCATATGCAAACATGGTCATGCTTACATATTGTTTTGTAGTCAGCTTGTTTTATTGAATATATATTGAATATATATATTTATTGAATATATATTCTGAATCTATTTCTGTGTCAATAATTTTCATCTATCACATACAGTACCTTTTAATTGTTGTTGTTGTTGGGTCAGAAATGATACGTAGCTGACCCTCCAATAGGTTTCAGAGGCAGCACACAGGAGGAGATTGCCCATCCTCCAGTGAGAAGCTGATAGGTTTGAACTGTGTGCCTTTGAGGTTGCAGCACAGTTTCTTACCACTTTATTATATAGATATGCTATAGTGCATTTAACAAATGCATTCCTGTACATTTAGAATGCTTTCAATTTTAAAGCTAGAATTTTGATGAGCATTATCTAAAACTAAATCCACTGCCATTCAGCCAATTCCAACTCATACAGATCTTCAATGAGTTTCAGGGACTGTACATCTTTTAAAAAAAAGGTCCTTCCACCAAATGACTGGAGGATTCCAACTTCTGACTGGTTAGCAGTAAAACACATAACATACTATGCCACTAGGGCTTCTTAGGTGAGCACATTGATATCTAAATTTTGATTACACTTGCAATCACTTTTTTTTGCAATTACTTTTTTACACTAAATGTGTGGAACCTAATTTCACAGTCAAATCAAAACCACCAGCAATCGGTAGTTCAAAAGACAAGTTGCATTAGGGAAATATGCTGTCAGGGACCTCTCCAGAGAGCTAAAGAGCAACAATGTCAGTCTAGAGACTAAGGTGAGATGACTCTTCCTCCTCCTCCACTCCCACCTCCTCCTCTTCTCTGTTCCTCCTCCTCTTTTCCTCTTCCTCCTTTCCTCCTCCTTCTGCTCCTCCTCTTCTTCTGTCTTCACAGTTACTTGCTATGTATCAGAGAGGTGGACAATGACCAAAAATGACAGAAGAATTCATGTCTTTGAGTTGTAGTACTGGAGAAGAGTATTGAACATATATCATGGACTGCTGAAAGAACTAACACATCTGTCCTGGAGAGGGTGAAACCAAGTTTGGCAAAGATTTTGAGGTTCTGTCTCACATAATTAAGGCACATTTCCAGGAGGAACTAGTTCTTGAAGAAGGATATCATGCTTGGCAGGGTAGAGGCAAAGCACAAGAGAGGAAGACCCTGGGTGAGGTGAATTGACACAGTAACTGGGATAATGTGGGTAGGTTTATGGGAATCAGTGAGATGGTCTCATGATAGGGCAGGGTTCAGAGCTATTGTGCTTAGGGTCGCTATGAGTCATAGGTGACCTGACAGCACCTAACAACAACAATTTCTGAGTCGGAGAGCTCTAGTGGCTTAGTGGTAAAGTACTTATGCTACCAACCCAAAGGCACACAGCTGAAGTCTGTCAGCTGTTCCATGGGAAAAAGAGAGGCAATCTCCTCCCTTGTGATTTACTGCCTCTTACAAGCTGCTGCAGAGTCACCTATGAGTTGGTTCTGACCTGATGTTTCATGACAAAATTTTCAGGGAAAAAGAGTAAGTGTATTTTAGAAGCATTTTAATTAAGAAATCTTTCAGAAACCCTAACCAGTTGCAGTTGATTCTAAGCCAATATGTGTCTTAATGGAATAATGATCCACAGGTTTTCCAACAATACCTGAGCAGTTTCTTATCAGCCTTTGCTCCAAAGTACCTCTGAGTGGGTTCAAATGGCCCTATTTTAGGTTGGTAGCTAAGGCCTTAAAATTTTTTGCCATCCAGAGACTCCTCCAGAAACCTCAGGACAAGTTCATTTTTTTTTCCTGCAATGAAAAGCATTAACATTATGGGACTGATACTTTTGTGTTTCCCTTCCCAATAAAAAGGAATTTTTACCTTTATCATCTCTTAATTATACTTATATCCTGATTTATATGTACTACATCTGTATGTATTTCAAAATACATAGTATCAGCTGCTATTATTAGGTGTTGTCTGGTCAACTACCACTACAGACAACTCGCCCTAACCTGCAATATCCTCCCCGTCTTTGATATACCCAAGCACATCATGGCAGTCCCAATGTCAACCCACGTTGGTGAGGTTTTCCTCTTTTTTTGGTGGTTCTTTACTTTTCCAAACCTGGTATCTTTGTGCACCTCCTGACATGCCTAAAGTGTGTGAAATTAAGTTTCATTATCCTTGCCTCTAAAGGGTACCCTGTTGCACTTCCTTCAAGGATGAGTTTGTTTATTTTTTGGAAGGCCATAGGATGTTCAATACTCTTTCCAAGTGCAACTATTCAAAGAAAGCTGCTTCTTCAATCTTCCTTACTCATCGTCCAATTTTCACATGCAAAGGAAGTAATTGAATACAGCATGGCTTGGACCAGGTGTCTCTTACTCTTTAAACCGACATCTTTGCCCTTTAACATTTTAGAGAGGTCCTTGACAGCAAATATCCCCAATGCAATACATCTTTTGATTCCTTTTTTTTAAATTTTATTTTATTTCATTATTTTTTTGTGTGTACCGTCAAATCAGATATGACTGATACAGGAGGAGATTGTTTCTCCTTATCCAGCAGAGCATCTGGTGGATTTGAACTGTGTACCTCTGAGATTGCAGTGCAGCTTCTTGCCACTAGGCCACCAGAGCTCGCCATCTTTTGATTTCTTAATGACTGATAACATATATATGTTGATTATGTTGAATCATTGGCAACTTCAATCATTTATCCACCCATCACAATGTTGCCTTTTCTCCCTGATTTGTAGATGTTTGTTTTCTTGAAAATGAGCAGTGATCCATAATGAAGACTATCTCTTTTGGTAAACACTTTATGTCCAGTTCACTTTATGTAAGGAAGGTTGTGCCATCTACTTAATTTGTTGATGAGTCTTCCTCCAATGTTGATGTCACACTCTTCATCTAATCCAGTTTCTTGAATTACAGGCTTAGCATATGGGTGAATTTCTCATTTTAAATTTTTTCTATAAATGTTATACTATGATAATCTTAAACATACAATTTTCTATTGTTTATGAAGTTTGAGCAGTTGGTAGATGTAGTTCTAGTTCTTTCATTTTTAATTTTCATTGCCTAACATTCCAGTGTATGAATGAAATTTATCAGTCGTGAACATTCTTGTCCCCATTTCCATTTCCATATGTAGGAATTCCTCTACAGTTTATAAAAACTCAAACTCATCATCACTGAATGCCAACTGATACTTTGCTGACTCACCAGCATGTTTCCAAAATTGTATCGCAAATGAGATTGCCCATCTCTCTTCTGTGGAGCCACTGGTGAGTTAAAATCACCAGAGAAGTTTGGCCTCTGAGTTAGCACCAGAGCTTCTGCCACTGTATACGCTGACTAGTGAAACAACAGGATTTGGTAGGGCAGAATGTGTGCATCTTCAATTTCATACCACCAAGTCCTTTCAAGAATGATTCCATTTAACTCTTTCACAAACGAATTTGAGAACTTCTAGCGCTCCACAGCCTCCCCAGGGAGCTCTGGCTGCATAGTGCATAGGCAGTCAGACCATTAACCCAACAGTGAGCGTCACTGGCAGTTGAAATCCACAAACAGCTCTGAGGAGAAAGATAGGCAGTCTCCTGTGCCATTTACAGCCTCGGAAACCCGAAGGAAGATCACCTGTGAATAGTTCCAACTTGATAATAGTCTCATTAACTTTCATTGTTTTCAAGTTTTTAAGCCTTTGCCAATTTGACCCTTCCCCCACCCATGGATTTTAGAATCGTGCCACATTCTAAAACATAAAAAAAAAAAAATCATCTGACAAGGTTAATAGATTTTTTCACTTACTGTATTAATGTGGCGAGAATTAGTTCCCACGCATTGTGAGTTCTTGCCATGTTTAGAATGTGATCTTTTATTCCAATTTATATTTTTATACCCCTTTGTAGAGGTTTGCACTTTCTTCACATAGGTCTTATGTGTTTCTTAATTCATATGTGTTGCATATTTTGTTGCTATTGTGAATAAACTTTTTCAAAAGGGAGAGTTTTAAAAGCCAAAAATTTACTTTATTCTTTTATTGACTTTGAATTTAAGTAGATTAGTGCCCCCCAAAAGATGAAAAAAATATGTTAAGAACAAATAGCCGAGCACATCCATAGCATTATCTAAAATGTCAAATAAAAGGTCAGTGCTGAAATTAAATTTCAGTACCATTATAAACATCACTGGTCCCCTTCATTTGATCCATCCCATCCCCCAGAAGCCCTGTTTTTAAAAGTCACTTTCAATGGCTCCTCCCAACAAGTAGGCAACTGTGAGGTGGTCTAGAATTCATAAGAGGGATAAGTGGGTGGAACTTGGGCAATTCCAGGACCCTCTTTCCACTTAAAAACACCCCAAAATACATTGCCAAGGTTCCCTAGCTTTTGTAGAAACAGATTAATCCTTAACTTTAAACATCACCAAACACTCAAAAGACATTAGAGAGGGTTAGAGTCAGACAGGATTTCTTACCGTGATTATTACTCTCTTTTATCCTGAGTGCCTACTTCTTCATCAACAAGAGTTATCAAGCACATACTGAGAGCCTAGGATTGTGGGAGCGGATCCTGTTAGGATAAGGAAAACAACAGAAAAAGAATTCAGGACCTCATTCCTACCCTCAAAGAACATATATATCATCTCTCTGGGAAGACGACTAATGAGTATGTAGAAAGAGAACAATTCAGAACCTTTCAAGATACACTCTTCTTTTTCACTCCTACTCTCAACTGCAATTAATATTTGAAGCATGTTGGTTCTTCTTTAGTTTCTGTTACTCTGTATTGAAGCAATGAAAAAAAATACCCTCTTAATACAAATTCTGGGTACTCATTGCCATGGATTCACAATCAACTCATAGCTGACGCTTGATGAGGTTTCCAAGGCTGTAAATCACAATGGAGGACTTTGCCTATGTTTCACCAGAGCTGCTGGTAGATTAGAGTATCCAGAGAGCTGTGAATTTTGAATAAGCAGCTCAACTCCCAACTCCCTTCTATGCCATCAGGGCTCCCTTGCTCTTGAAGCTGATAGAGATTACTTATTTTTTTAACAGTGACAGCCAAGTACAAAGTTTGCCATTATGTCTTTCTGGGTTCTGAGTCTGTCCTGCAACTGCTCTCATAGGCCCTCACGTCTCATTCGGTTCCAGACTGTGAGTTGTTCTGGACCACAGCATTTCCCTTCTCAAAGATATTACATTGAGTCCCCAGTCTTGTTTAAATAATCCCTAATGTGAAACACGTAAACTGCTTCTCAGAACTCTGAAAGGGGCAGGGGGGAAAAGCCAAGAACCTTATGTACTTGGGATTAATTTCATCTTTACTTTCAAAAGGAATAATCCCTCTTGCCCCAGCTCACTGCTTTAGAATGACACTTAGAGTAACATCTAGTGAGAGAAGATTAGTCTGGGCATTTGTCTTGCATTATGGTGCACATCATTAAATATCTAAATACAAAGGATATATATACAGTCTTGGAGATTAGACGCAAATTGCAAGCTATTTTGATTCTTCAGTGAGAATTAATAGTATCATATTTCTTACTCTTTCTGTAGAGGGTTTTACCAAGTAGTTTCTTAAATATGATCTTCTTTAATTCCCACAACAACCCAGTCAGGTAGGCTGAGTGGGCAATATTCCCACCCAGACCGTAAAATTTGAGGCTAGAAAGGACTTGAAGACTTAGCCTGCTGATAACATGTTCAGAGCTGTGAAGAGAGATCACTTACTGATGATGATTTCTAGGCTGGTCAATCCTAGTTCGTATCTGCAACTTCTTGGTGCTTCAAGTTTTTCCACTTGAATAAATTAGGAAAATTAAGGTGGTCATTTAGTCTGTAGATAGCGAGAGAAAGGTACACAAATCTCCATGGTAGAAAATGTCTCTGTTAAAAGGGCATTAATAAAGACTCTCAACCCTAGAAGTTACACACACACGCTAAAGGCATACCTAATAGAAAAATGGCAACCTCACAACCTCCCAGGGAAAACTGGTTCCTAGCCAACAAACCACACCTGACCTTTCCCAAGGACTGCCCTGAGTCTCTAGAATTCCAGTGTCAGAGGAGGGTCAGATCTAAGGATGTTTGGTTATTAGGACTAAGACCCCATCCAAAATCTTGGAGCCTCTTTGGAAACCAAAATTCACCAAGAATAGAAGCAAATTTTTCCGTTCCCCCCCAAAATCAAAACCAGGAAAGTTATCCAGAGCAAGAATAGCTCAGTGTTCATCTCTGTCACTTCCCACCAGCCCTTACAGGAGCCAGCAGGGCTAGACAAGGTAAGCCACACCAGGAAAGGAGTAAAGGACCTCTGGCCACTTCCATAAACACCTGACATGGGAGGAGCAAAGGGAAACAGGTTCTCCAAGGGTTCAGCTTCAATCTCTTTCCTGGGGAGGTCAGGTAATTTGTGTCAGCTTAACTAAGCTGGTTACTTGGCAAGCCACCAGCCAGTTGGTACAGACAACTGGGTCACCGTGTCCCCGTGACATCAGCACTGTTCAGACACTGGAGCAAGTAAGACAGGAATTTGATCCAAAGATTGGTTTTGGAGAACCACATTCAGACTGAAAGGCTGAGCCCTTGAAAAAGATCTGTCTCGCCAGCTGGCCAAAATAAATACATTCAAAAGTTAAAGAAAGGAAGGGAAAAGCAGATTATGAATAGTTTTTCCAGACATGCAATTCTAAACCTAAGTCCAGATAAGCACTTTAGAGGGGGAAAAAAAAGAAAATACATAAAAGCATGTCCTAGTCTCTTGAACTATTTCACCTCTGGAAACAACTTTTATATAAAAATGTTTCATTTGCTTTGATTTGGAAATAATTTGAATAATGTTTTCATTATGAACCAGAAGTTTATAAAAACAACTCAGATAGAGTGAGATAAAGAAATTTAAATGCATTTACATAGAAACAGTCTGAATATTACTGACATGTCAAGGGGTATTATTAATAGAACACATGGAGAGCCAGTCTCCATAAACTGGTGATTAACATTGACTTTTTGGCTTGGAATTACTGTAATCCATGTCCACATTTTAAATTCTGGCTCCTTTTTTTAGACATAAATTTGTTGGGTTTTTTTTTCCTCCAAATATTACACTTAACTTATTTCAGCAAACGTTAAGTCAAATCCTTACGAAGCACTCCTCTGGGATTCAGAACTTTTTGAGTTTTATGAAGGAAAAAAAGAGAAGTGAAATTCCTCATATGGAGGGTGGAGGGGAAAGCTTGCAAGATTCTCAATTGTATACTATGCTCATCTTCATGCTATTTGGAAGTACCAGAAACACACACCCCCAAAAACCCCAAACAAAAAAATCCAAAACAACCTACTTCCATCAAGTCTATTGCAGCTCAAGCCAGTCCTTCATCAGGTTTTCCAAGGCTGTCCATCTTTACAGGAGGAGACTGCCCATCCACCACACAATGCACCATGCCGTCAGGACCCCTAGCTATTTGTTAAAGTGTATTCAAAATTTGGAGAGGTTCTAGTTTTCCCCTTACAAAGAGATAGGTATTATTTTGGTTTTTCCTATAATTAGCATGCTGTATTATCAGATTTTGAAATGGAGACAAGTCCTTGATCTCAGCTCCACAGTCTAAAATAAAGACCCTATCAGGGAAGCAAAATTAATTTGAATAACACATTATTATGCACTAGACCTTTAACTGCAATGAGATGGCTTAGTAAGTAGACCATTAAAAAGTCAATTCTTGCACAATAAAAAAAAGTAATAATGATTCATCCAGATACCCTAATATTATATAAAATGGAAAAGATATTCTTATCATTAAGTGCTGCATTCACTAGTTCTAAGACTCTCCAGGCGTAAGAGAGCAGAATGTTTACAGCCTGTATTACCATTCATATCCTAAATAGGCTTTTAATGGTACTTTGGTTAAATTATGCCACATAAAACCTCCCAGAGAAATGAAAAGGAACACAGTAATGAATAAAACGTGTAAAGCACCCAAACTCCTTCAATAGCCTTTTGGATTTGCTCATCCGATTATTGAACATGATTTCAAAGCAGCCACTCTGACCCTTCTAATGAACAACTGTCATAAAAGAAAGAGATCTTATTAACCAAGAAAGTTCATATCCCACATAAGCCTGACACATTAAATATTGCATAATCTGCTCAGTGGGGAGCAGGAAAGATCAATATTCTAAGTACATACAGTAATCTCGAATAAGCTTGTATTAATGTGTTATATTTGGATAGTAATGATGTACTCTGAACCCTGAGTTATGAGAGTAAACATTTTAATACAAGGCATATAAACACATTCTCTTATTGATAATTATTCTTATTCTTTTATGATAATTTATTTGTAACTGTTAATTATGCCTTTAATGTCTGACCCATTTATACATGTAGTACCCAACTTATGAAGCTCAAAGAGCGGTTCCCTTTATTCTTGTACCACATGACTTAATTCATTTTCCATGTCAAAGAATATTTATTCTTCCTCGTTACAAATTATGATAGATACTTGGGAATATTAGTGTTTACATAACCAAGGCAGGTTACTGCTCAGGACCCAACTTCTGCAGCCAAGTGGTTAACAATACCTTGTTTGGAAAACTCTCAGGTTAGTAGAATGTATATTTTGGGGATGAAAAACAAAGTTTCAAAACACATCCACTCCTGTGTATTGATGCTGCACCTGCACCCTTCATGTGTAATTATATCTTAAAATATGTCTTGCCTGAATCAGTGCTATCTGGTTTTGTGGCAAAGCTCAGATTAATTGAATTTCTTTAATAGTTCATACCACAATATGATGCTCATTTAACAAGAACCTTTGATGGTGATTGCAAAACCTTCAATAGCATTCTCAGTTACCACAGAGTAGCTTATTTTAAAACGTATAACAAACACAAGCAACAATAGTAAAGATTCTAGTACTGACTTGTCCCTACTTAAAGTACATTTTGTGAAAAAGAAATTCTTCTGAGTAGCACATTGCCTCTCAAACGTCAGTGCACATAGAAGATTTATAGGATCTGACAGAAGATATCTCCTAGTTGGGGCCAGAGAGTGTACACTTCTATTGCATCCCCGGGTGAAGACAGTGTTACTAGTCTGCGACACACATTTTGTGTACATAAAAAATACAGCAATATACATGTGAGCCTCAGTTCCTTCATGGAATGTTTCTTGTATTGTAATAGATTTTTCTATAAAGTAGCTCATCCCAAATACTATCTGTCTTCTCAGGTAAATTCAGAAAATGATTGCTGTGGAAATAGATCTTCCCAATGGAATATGAAGAATTTAGTATTTACAGCATTAACTATCTAGAGCTTTGAGTTAAAGGAAGGAAATTCACCTCAAACATTCATTAGTTAAAACAAAACAAAAGCAAACATTTAAAAAGGCACAAATCTAGAATTTTAAAGAGTTTGTGATATAGTAATAAAAAAGGAAACATTTTGCCTGTTGACTCAACTCGAACTCATTGTTGACCAGTGTTGACAGAGCAGACCTGCCCCAAGGGCTTCCAAGATTATAATCTTTATAGAAGTAGATTGCCAAATTTCTTCTCTCAGGAATTGCTTATGGGTTCTAAGATCTGATCTTTCAGTTAGGAGCTAAGTGTTTAACCATTGCACCACTAAGACTCATTGTTAGAGAGTTAGGATGTTATTTTTCAGTGTCATCTGGTCAGATGCAACTCACAGGTTCCATGCACAGCAGAAAGAAACCCTACCTAGTTCTGCACTCTTTTTTATAATCTTTGATATCATTGAACACATTGTTGTGGTGACTATGTCAATGCATCACCTGTGGTTACTATGTCAATGCATTCCTCTTTTTTTGATACCTTATGAGGAATTATGTTCTTCAAATGGGTCCCACTTGATACGTAAAATGAAGTCTCTCCAGCCTTACTCCTAAGAATTATTCTGACTGAACTTTTTCCAAGACGTTTATTACTCTTCTTTAATATTATTTCCTCACATCATAAGTCAATTCTTCTAGCTTCTTTACTCATTATTCAGTTTTTGCTCACCTATCAAGCAATTGAAAAAACACCATTGGTGTGGGTTAAGTGATATTTAATTTCCAAACTGACATCATTGCTCTTTAACAGTTTACTGAGGTCCTTTTGAGCAGATTTACCCAATACAATAAATAAGACATTTGGTTTCTTAACTGTTTTTGCCCTCAATGCAGCTTGACTTCCTCACTTTAATACTAACAGTTTTTGACCGAACACATGGTACCTCATGAAATGGTTGGACATTGACCAATTCTTTTGCTGCAATGACAATGCATTTTTTCCATCTTTCAGGAATTTATTTATAAAACCCTGTACCATTTCAACTCAAAGCTTGATTTCTTTTTTTTTCTTTCAGTTTGAGAATTGCTGGGGCTGCTCTTCCCCTTTAGTGTTCTAGAAACAGGTCTTTGCAAATTTCATTGTAACGCTTTGTCTTCTTGAGCTGCCCTTGAACTCTCTTAACTCTCTTACTTCACCATTCCTTGTTAAATTAAAATAGCCATTTTCAAAGTGAGATTTTAAAACCAGTAGCATCCACAAAACCCAGCAAAGTATTAAGAATGCAAGTTCTTGGGTCCAGCTGTATTCCTACTGAACCAGAAACTCTGGAGGCCAGACCTAGAAATGTGTATTACAAGCAACCCTCCACGAATAAATTTTCAAGGCATTAGATTAGACCTTCTCAGGCTTCAATATTCAATATAGAATCTCCTTGGAAACTTACAGAAATAAGGTTCCTGACTTCACCCAGTGATTCTGATTTCATTCCATGAACATAAAGCCCAATATTTGCATTTTTAAACTAGTATTCCAATTATCTTTGACACAAATAGACCACAAACCATATTTTGAGAAACAATGACAATTGTGGAAGAATAAGGACAGATAAGAAAGAAAGAAAAACAGCTGTATATTTATCAGTATGAAACCAGCCGGTATGGAAAAGGTTTGATTCTAACTGCTCTGGAAAGAAAATGAGATCCAGAAAGCTGATACCTAAGTAACGCACATATTTCATAAAGTTTGATGGACAGTTCCACATGGATTTATCAATAGCCATAAACAATTCCTCTCTTATAACAGAGGTCTCTGAGTATGACTCCTCTTGACATTACAAGTGTAGAGAAATTGCAGGAGTTCTTCCCGCTTGATGACCTAGAATTCGATAAGCCGTTGTCATTTTTAAGACTGTCACTTATTGCTTGTGGGTCACAGGAGAGCTTAATGACAGAAATTGCTCTTAAAGCCCGGTCCTGTTTTGAAAGCTAGGTCAGCGTTAGCCACTTCCTCTTGGAGGTGCCTTTCTTTTCCCTACGAACTTTCAAGGATAAATCTCAGAGCGACTTAATATCTAGAAAATAAAGTTCCTGTCCAGTGGAAGCTGCAACTGTCTAGCTCCTTGTCATTGCCATCAAGAGGAAGCTGTCTCATAGCTGACTCTCTCGTGGGTTTTCAGAGACAATAAATTGCCCATTTTTATCCTGAGAAGCATTTGGTGGATTCCAACAAGGAGCGTTTGAGTTGGCAATGCAGCTCCTTTCAATCCTTAACAGAAGGGTGAATTTAGGAAATTGCCTAATGTCTCTCCATTCAATCCTCTCCTCTATAAACTAAGGATATTATTCATGATGTTTAGCCACTGTCCATAAAGTTTTCACCGGTTATTTTTGAGGGAGACAAGCAGGGATAGTCAAGTTCCTCTTTGTCGTAATTGAGTGGTCCTGCTGGTATTTGAAATGCCGATGAAATAACTTCCAGGATTGCTGCAGTGTGGCAAATGGACTGACACAGTATCTGCTACTGTTAGGGTAATGTAGGACCTAGAAACGTTTCTTTATGTTACACATAGGGTTACTGACAGAGTCAGAATCAACTCTATGATTGCTAACAAGTTTTTGTTATCATAATAACGTTACTAAATTATAGAAATTAAAGAGATGATGCATATAAAGCATACAGGAAATGTTTTGACACACACACACACACACTCACTGTAACAATCGTCGTTGTTCTATATTGTAGAATTGCACACAATTCACAATGATCCTATGAACAACTGATCTAAACACAGTCCTATCTCATCCCATCCTCACAACCTCTGACACATTCAAGCCCATCTCCACAGTCACTGTGTCAAAACATCTGGTTGAAGGTATGCTGTTCTTTCACTGCCCCTCTACCTTTCCAAGCATGGTGTCCCTCTCCAAAGAGTCTCCTCTCCTAGCAACATGCCCGAAGTATGTGAGATGAAGTTTCATCATCTTTGCCTCCAAGGAGCACTCTAGCTGTACCTTCTCCAAGAACCATGTTTGGTCTTCTGGCAGTCCATGAGATCTTCTACACTCTCCTCAAACACCACAGTTCAAAGGCATCAATTCTTCTGTCATATTTAGTCATTGTCCATAATTCAGATGCATCGCAAGTGACTGAAAAGACCATGTCCTGAATTGAGTACATCTTTGTCCTCAAACCGACATCATTACTCCTCAATAATTTGTAAAGGTCTCTGACTACAGATTTTCTCAATGCAATACATGTCCTGACTTTCTGACTGCTGGTACTAGGTGTACTCATTGTGAATCCAAATAAGATTAAGTCCTTGACAGTCTCACTCCTTTCTCCATCATGGTGTTGTCTGCCAGTGAAGTTGTAAGGATTTTTATCTTCTTGATGTTGAGATGCAACTCATATTTAAGGCTGCAGTGTTTGACCTGCAAGTGCTTCAAGTCCACCTCACTTCTGTAAGCAAGTTTGTGTCATTTGCATAACGAAGGTTATTGATTAGTGCTACTCCAATCCTGATGTCACATTTTTCTTCATAAGAGTCCGGCTTCTTGGGTATTTTTTCTAGTATATAGATTAAGTAAGTATGGAGAAATGATACAACCTTGACATACACTTTTCCCAATTTTAAACCACGTAGCATTCTTTTGCTGTGTTCATACAAAAACCTCATGCCTCTAGGTATAGTTTTTACAAGAGCACAAACATTCTGGAATTTCCGTTCTTTATAATGTTAGCCATAAATTGTTATGATCTATACAGTCAAGTGCCTTGCATTGTCATTAAAGTACAAATAGATATTCTTCTGGAATTCTTTGCTTTTGGCCAGGATCCATCTGATATCAGCAATGACATCTCTGGTGCTATGGCTCTTCTAAATCCAGTTTGAAAGTCTGGCTGTTCTCTAGCCATTCTAGCCACTTTTGCATGATCCTCAGGAGTATTTTAGTTCCAAAGAACAACTGACTCCTTAGACTTTCCAAGGCTGGGAATATTTACAGAAACTGTTTTGTTCATCTTCATTCCTAGGAGTGGTTGGTGGATTAATTTGCAACCATTTTGGCACTTAGTAAGCAACTTAATGTTGTTATTGTTCTCTGCATTTTATATACCATAAAATAGATGTAGATGGATAGGAAAGTTTCACCTGAAAATTTAAACAGAAACACTTTCTCAAAGTACTTTTAACAGTGGACTACACTCTATCTAAATACTCACTGCCATGGAGTCAATTCCAATGCATAGTGATCTTGTAGGGCAAAGTAAAACTGATGCAAATCTTTACAGGAGTGGACTGACTATCTTCTTTTTCTTCCATGAGCTTTGGGTGGTCTTGAACCACTCACCTTTCTGTTAGCAGCTCAAACATCTAGTACACTAGATCATCAAGAGTCCTCTAGTCAATCAAGAATAAGTAAACTAGAATCCTAAAAATTCCCATGCATTGACTTCTTATTGTGCTTGGTTGGCAGTTCTATCCTAAAGTATTCCTGAAATGGCATTTCTCAAGCTTCTCTGACTTTTTTGGCTTGTGTTCTGTTTTTATACTTAGATTCTTGGGTGGAATATTGAAAAAAAATGTCCTTATCTGTAAAATGGAGCAACAGCTAGAGAGGCTTCAGCTATTTATAACAATTGTTTGTATTAACTTTTATTTTTATTTTTCTTTACCATGGGAACTGACTCCTAGCTGGCCCTTTAGAAAATGGAGGGAAGATATTTATCCCTTATCTTTCTCCTACATCTTCTTTTTTACTAATTTTTATTATCATTAATTTTAATGAAAATTTACAGAGACGTTGGATTTCCATTCATTCATTGTTACACTTTTCTCCATGTCCCCTCCCCCACCCCAGTTCACTCTTTTCTTTGAAAAGTAAAAGAAAAATTCTTCCATTGTTATACAATCCCTCCCCCCAGGTCCACTCCACTATGCAGCCTTTGTTCTGGACTCCTGTTATGACAATAATATCTAATCACATACCCCTTTTAAATAGTTCTCTCTCTCATCTGTTTCAATGTAGTATATGTAATTTATCCCATCTTCCTCAGTCTCCCCCAAAACCCGATGTTAGTTCCCTTTTTACAACAGTGGAACTATGCGGTATTTGTCCTTTTGTGTCTTAGATATTTCACTCAGCATAATGTCCTCCATGGCCACCCATTTTGAATAATATTTCATGAGTCTCCTACAACTCCTTAATAGCAGAAGAAATTACATTGACACCTTCTGCAGAAGTGTTAATAAACCAGGCAGATATGTCGTTGTTATGTGCCTTTAAGTAGCCTGCAACCCAAGCAACCTTATATACAGCATCTCTGAGCCCTGTCTTGTCCTGAGCCATTCTCACTGATTCTGACACACCAACCCCCATAGGCCCAGTTGTTGTATCAATCCATCTCATCCTGGGTCTTCTGCTCCTGTGCTGTCCCTCCATCCTTTGAAAAATTATGTCCTTCTCCAAGGACTGGTCTCTCCTGGCCATGTGCTCAAAATATGTGAGAAGGAATCCTAGCCTCCAAGGAAAGGCTTGGTTTCACTCTCTCCAAGACAGATTTATTTGTTTTCTTGGCAGTCCATGGTATGTTCAAGACTCTTCTCCAGCATTACAACTCGAAGACATCAATTCTTCTGTCATCCTTAGTCATTGTTCCACTCTCTGAAGCATAACAAGTAATTGTGAAGGCCATGGCCTGGATTAGGTATAACTTAGTCTCTATACTGACATCATTGCCTTTCAGCCCTCTCAAAAGGTCCCTGACAGCAGATTTTCCCAATGCATTTGTCTTTTGATTTCCTGAAAGCTGGTGTTAAAAGTGTTGATTGTGGAGCCAAGCAATCTATAATTGTTAATAACCTCAATCTCTTCTCCCTCTATTATGGTGCTGTCACTTGACCCAGTGGTGAGAATCTTTGTTTTCTTTATGTTAAGCTTCATATTGAAGACTACAGTCCTCGATCCTCTGCAGCAAGCGCTTCAAGTCTTCAGTTTCAGCAAGCACGATTGTGTCATCTGCATAACATAGGTTGTTGATGAGTATAACTCCAATCCTGATGCCCATGAGGGAGGTCAATCCTGGTAGTGATGGGATTCAAAACCCACACCTCCAAAGAGACTGGAGCTTAAATCCAATGCCTTAGAACTCTCAGCCACACTATATACAAAAAAGGAGTGCATCAAAGATGTATCCATCCTCCATATTTTTTTCAATCTGTATGCTAAACAGATCAGTCAAGAGATCGGACTTTAGGAAGAAGAATGTAACATCAGGATTGGAGGGAGACTCATCAACAAGCTGTGTTATGCAGATGACGCAGCCTTGCTCCTCGAAACTGTGGAAGACTTGAAGCATTTGTTGCAGAAGATCAAGGACTGTAGCCTTCAATATAAACTGTATCTCAACATGAGGAAAATAAAAATTCTCATGACCAGGCCAAGAGGCAGCATCATGTGATAGGGATACAAAAGATTGATGTTGTTAATAATCTCATCTTGCTCAGATCCACACCTGCTCAGATCCTTAACATAGCTATCAGGAAATAAAAAGACAAGTTGCATTGGGAAAATCTGGTGTCAAGGACCTCTCCAGAGTTCTGTAGAAATTCAAGTGCACCTGAACCAATCCACAGTTCTCTCAGTTGTTTGCTATACATCTGAGAGCTGGAAAACTATTAAGGATAACAGAAGACAGCCTTTCAGCCGTGGTCTTGGAGAAGAGTATTGAACTGATAAACTACTAAAAGAATAAATAGGTCTTTCCTGGAGAGAGGATGAAACCTCCTTGGAGACAAGAATTTTGAAACTCTGTCTCACTTACTTTGGCCATGTTGTCATGAGGAACCAGTCTTTGGAAAAGGAGATCATGTTTGGAAGAGAAGAAGGTCAGCACAAAAGAGGAAGACCCTCGATGACACAGTGACTGTGGTTGTGGGGTCAGGTATGTCGGAGATGGTGAAGTTGTCTCACAATAGGGCAAAGTTCAGAGCCGTTGTTCATAGGGTAACTCTGAGTTTTGGTTGACATTGAACAACAACAGTAAGGAGTTAGTGAACCCCTGGTATAGAGGGAGCCTCAAGAAGCAGTGGTGTTGCTGCTGTTGTGGTGGTGGTCATGGAGGTGGTAGTGATTGTGGTGGTGGTGCTGATGTTGATGGTGATGGTAGCAGTGGTAGTGATGTTGGTGATAGTGTTAATGGTGATCATGGTAATGGAAGTGACAGTTGTAGTGACGGTGATGGCGGTGGTGGATGCTGCGGTTATCTTGTGATCATCAAGAGGGGATTAAGTGAATTTGGCCTCCATGCATCCATAGCACATTGCAAAGCATCTAGAAAAAATAAAAAAATGTGTTCAGACTTCGGAGCCTTACCATGAAAAACTATTAAAATTTTACTCCATGGCACAGGCGAACCTTTTACATAAAAATGCTTTCCTCTTAAATTGGTTACATTTCTCCTTCTCCTTTCCCTAATGTGCCTGCTACTGACTTTTCCTCTAATACTTCAAGTAAAATTTATACTCTTTGGCAACACAGACAGTGTTCTAAGGATAAAGACACCCTAGTTTTAGGAAGCCTAGAGAAAATACATTTTCTATTGGATAGAAATTCAGATTCTCAGGAATTCAGACTTTTTATAGCCATTGAGGGTGAATAACTTCTCTTCACCTGAGAAACTATTGCCTTGAGATATCTTTAAATCTTAAACCAAAACGATCCCCTGAAGTCACCTTTAAACCATACAACAGTTTCTGTTATGTCCCATAAGTCAAAATTGACTCATAACTAACCCCCCAGCAGTTTTTCAGAGGGTATAAATTGCACAGGAGAAACTGTACATCTTTCTCCTGTGGAGCAGCTGGCGGATTTGAACCACCTACCTTCAGGCATGCAGCATAACTCCTTGCCCATTAGGCTACCAGATTTGTTGTCATCCTTACATAGGGTCACACTATTTTTTTTTCTGTATTATTCCAATTTTCATATATGTGCTCTGGAAGTGAGTATCAAATAATAGCAGTTTAGGTTAGTTAGAAAGATATGTGTGTGTTGAGCACCGGATTCATGTCATGAGATCAGACTGAAGATAGGAATACAGAAGAAGCTTCAAGGGCAGGGATTTTGTACTTGATGATAGTAAAACAACTTTTAAAATTATATAAAAAAAGGTAGCACAACTTGGTAGAATGTAACCAATATTACTAAATTGTACGTGTAAAAGTTATTTAATTGATATATATTTGCTGTGTATACCTTTCAAAAAAAGTAAATCATTTTTCCAACCAAGATACAATGAAAATTCCAGTATATTTCCTAAATCCCAAAGATTTTCTATTCTCAAACTTTCTTGCCCTACCTTTTCCTTTCAACTACCAAAGATGCAATAAAGAGAAAAAAAAAAAACCCCACAGATAAAAATTGAAAGCTCAAGATGCAATACCAGAAAAGCTGGTGCTCTGTGAAGATGAGGGTGCTCTGCAGAGCTATTACACAACTCATACATTATTCAGCGCAAATTACACCAGAGAAATTGTGTAGAGATGTCCCCCACATTACACAGGCACAGAGTTCAACTTTAGAATTTGTATGTTTTCTGAATAGGACTCCAAAACTTTAATGAAGTCACTGCACTACTGCTTTCAAGGAAAGAAGCTTTAACTACAACACTTGAATTTTTATCTTGGCTTTCAAATTCCAGAGAGAGAGACTTTTATTCTCCCTTGCTTATAAAGCAAAGAGGAATATAAGTGATGGTTTTCCAACTTAATAAATACATAATATTATGATTGATTACTAGGTTTTTTAAAAAAGTCACTACTTTATAACAGGCAGAACACTATCACATATTGTTGTTAGGTGCCATTACCTTCACTCCATAGCATAATAACCCTATGCACAATAGAATGAAATGCTGTCTCATTCTCAAAATCTCTGCTGTGTTTAAGGCCACTCATTCTTGTATCAATACATCTCTGCAAGAATCTTCATCTCTGTTGAACATCTACTTTTTCAAGCATGATGTATTTCTCCAAGGACTGACCTCTCTTGATAATATGTGCATGGTATGTGAGACAGTCTCATAATCCTTTTAAGAAACAATCTGGTTTCCATTAAAGCAGGTTGGTTTGTTCTTTCCACAAGCCATGATTTACCAATGCTCTTCAGCAACATTACAGTTCAAAAGTATCAATTCCTCTATAATATTCCTTATTTACTGTCAAGTTTTCAAGCCATTGAAAGCAATTGAAATTAGCATTGTTTGGGTCAGGTGCACCTTAGTCTTTAAACTAGCATGCTTGCTCTTCAGCACCTTAAGAGGTCCTTGGCAGTAGATTTGCCCCAAAGCAAGACATCTTTGATTTCTTGAGTCCTGGTTACATGAGTATAATTTGTGGATCCAAGTAAAATAAAATTCTTGACATTGTCAATTACTTAATATTGTACCATAAAATCTTACCCATATCCTAGTTTCTATTTTTTCATACAAACCAAACAAAATTATCAAGCCACACACAGATCCTCTTTAAATTACTTAAGGGAGAAATATGCAAAAATAGTTTAGATGAAAAAAATTTAGAGCTATTTTCCTTTGGTCTTAGACGTAAGTAGTCAAGTTAAGACTAGTTCTTTAACGTACCCAACGATGAAAACCTACATTGTAGAAATAAAGCAAACTGTGTTAACCAATTGGAGTTGGATTAAGCAAAATCAGATGACTATGAAAACTGTTATCTTGATTCTTTTGCACATTTTTTATTTTAATTGGAAATTTCAATGACTATCGCCATATTTTGGGTTGTGCTCAACTCCAAAGTAGGATTAAAAAAATACATAATCATTGTAAACTTTGTTTTAACCATCATCTATCAATTTTATGACACAAATCTTAAGGTATCTATGGTCATTATGTGCCTTTCTGAGAAAGATGATTTTGAAGGCTAGCTCTTTCCTAAGAGATACCACATTATAAAGAGAGACTCAATGCTTTTCAACATCTGAAGGGTTCCTGCCCCATCAGATCAAGCTCAGAGTCCTCTCTAGACACCAACAGTACATACATGATCAATCCATTCTCCTCGTAGTTAAAAGTTGGTGTAGGAAAATAACATCTTTTGTGAAAATATTATACATGTAATCTATATATGTATAATTAATTTATAATAATTTTTCCATGTATTTGTGACTCATGGAAAACCCACCTGTAACAGAGTAGAACCAAGTTCCTTCAGTTTTCCTGGGATCTAATCTTTAGAGAACATCACCAGACTTTTAGATTGTGTGTGTGTGTGTGTGTGTGTGTGTGTGTGTGTGTGTGTGTAACTGCATGCTAGTTAGAAACCCCAACTTCCTAGTTAGTATTTGGTGCAGAGTCAAAATTGACTCATAGTTGACCCCCCAGTGGATTTTCAGAGGCTGTAAATCATATGGGAGAAGATTGCTTATCTTTTCCCTTCAGAGCCACTGTTAAATCAACTAGCCTGCCTTTAGGTTAACAGCACAACTCCTGACCCACTAGAGTGCAAACCATTTAAACTGCCCAGAAACCATCAGTTGGCCGAGTGGACAGAAAGTGATGCTATCAAGCCAAAAGTGGGTGATTGTAATCTGAGGCCCTCAGGCCTGGATTTAATTGTTTTTGTTCAAACATTCTTCTAAGTGGTATAGCATGGTCTGTCCATTTGTTGTACAGAGGTCACTTGTGGTTGCTGTGATTCTGAACACTGTGACACTAATGTGTCGAATGCAATAATGGTTACCCATGGTGGACAGTATTTGGTGGAGCTTCCCAATTAAAATAACTTGGAAGCAGGAATGGCATCCACTTCTAAAGTAGTTCGTCTCTGGAAACCCTATGAACTTGGAGAAATGGTGAAAGTTACACAAGTGTTCAGGTCTATCATTCATGTGGTCACTCTGAGTCATCCATGACTTGACGGCACCTAACAACGACATTATTCTTTATGCCCATGTGGAAGACTAAAGTATTCTTTAGTATTATAAGGCGTCTCGAATAGGATTAGAGGGGAGGGAAATCAGCTGAACGGCCTTAATGAGTCACTGGAGTTGAACTACAGCAACAGGCCACTTTACATAAGCTATGGAATTTTACTGTTAGGAGGTCTACGGTAGAACTCTTCTTATCCACCACTTAAAGCACCTCTTCAGCAAACAGAACCAGGAACTGTCTTAGTCTACTGATTCCCTCCCCATTCAAGATCCAGCACACATTATGCCCCACAATTGATACATTTCTTTAAAAAAAGGACAGATCTTTAATGGAATAGTCTTGTATTGTCTATGCTTGATTGGGCTGCAGTTTGATTGTTGCAGCATCATCCAATGATAATGATTACTATAAGATACTGATCATGATTCTAGACCCACTTGCTGACTAACCCACAGGGTCATTTTTACAATAGACTGATATCAACCATTGCATATCAATTTTTCCTAATTTCATTTTTCTAAGACTAAGCTTTAGTGAAAGAATACTCTGTTTGGGTGACCAGCTGGATGATTCAAAAGAATAAGCAAGCAGTAGTGTTGTGGAGATATATAGCAAGAAAATCTCAGCCTTTTTCTTGGCTTAATTGGAATCCATTCTTCAAAAATTTAGGCAAAGATTGAGGTAGGCAAAGAGGAAAAATTGCTGAATATTGCCTGGGATCTCACAGAAGATGGTCTTTAAGTTTCTTGTTATTTTGGGAAATCAATGATTCTAAAACATTGATTAACAAAACATTTCCATGACATTGGAGGACCTCCAGGAGTAAGATCTTATGGAATACACTGCTTTTAAAAAAAGTAATGTAAGCAATATTGTTAGATAGAGATTGTTTGGGGTAGAATAAGAATAAATGATCAATAATTAGATATTAGGGAGCTCTAGCGGCCTAGTGGCAAGAAGTTCCACTGCAATTTCAAAGGTGTGATTTGAACCCACCAGATCCTCTGGTGGAGAAGGAGGGGCAATCTCCTCCTGTGCCAGTCAGATCTGACTCAATGGTACATAACAAGGGGGGAAAAGTAATGAACAATATTTAGGTATTTATTCTCACCAATTCCTTCTTTTGAAATAAATTGTTAAAACTATGAGCTATTTTGAAGAAATATTTTTAGTAGGTTAGAGTGGAGCATTTATTGACAATGAAGCATTCACTGAGACAATATGACAAAATTTGCAGAAAATTCAGTTAAACTTTTCTGTATGTCTTTAAAAAATATTTGATATCCAAAATACAGAAATAATAATACTATAAGTAATGATTGCCTAGAGTTTTATTGAAGAATGTAAATAAGACAGCTGATAAGACTATCAGAAAAGGAACCATTAAAGTTGCCATGGAGCATATGTGAAGGCAGGGAATGAAATTCTAAAAGGGTGGTAACACTTAATATTCTTTCATAAATGTGTCTACCATCATAAAATTTTAAGTATTTTAATAACTTTTTTTCCTATCTCTCCTTCAACATTATAGTGCAGGACGGAAAGACCCTCAGTGAGATGGATTGACTCAAGTGACTGGAGTAATGGAGGTAGGTGTGTTGGAGATGGTGGGTTTGGCTCAGAATAGAGCAGGGTTCAGAGCTGTTGAACATAGGGTCCCTATGAGTCGCAGGCAACTCGACAGCACATGACGACAACAACAAAATAACATTACCCACCACTAACTTTCCTTCTTCTTTAAAACAAAAAATCAAATAAAGTTTAAATGACATTACTATTTATATCTTGCTTTTGACAATCACCTTTCATCATATTATAAAAAGACTTCAAAGCTAATTAGACATGATCAAAGGAAGTTGATATTTTATCCATAAAAAATAGATAATTGATCATTATATGGAAAATGCATAAAGTGTCAACAATTAGTTTTAAGATACAAATTAGTATGACTAGATAATTCAGCTAAACAAAAACAGTAAAAACTTTAAGCTACCTAGATTTCCAACCATTTAAAGTGTAACACTATAGATTACCTGATGTAGAAGGAATTGAGATCGTTCATAACTTCACCTTGCTTGGCTCAATAATCAATACTCTTGGTACCAGCAGTCAGAAAATCAAAAGACGAATTGTGTTTCCAATGCTGTCAGGGACCTCTCTAGAGTATTGAAGAGCAATGGTGTCAGTCTAGAGATAAAGGTGTGCCTGATCTAGGCCATGGTCTTCACAATTACTTGGTATGCATCTGAAAGCTGGACAATAACTAAGGATTTTGTTGTTGTTGTTGTGTACTGTAGAGTCAGAACCGACCCATAGCTGACCCTTGGGCAGGTTTTCTGAGGCAATTAATCACATGGGAAGAGAATTCTCATCCTTCTACTACAGAGCAGCAGTAGCTTCAAACCATGTGTCATCAGGATTGCGATGCAGCTTCTTTTCACTAGGTCACCAGAGCTCATAAGATGATAGAGAAAGGATTGATGCCTTTGAGTTGTGGTCCTGGAGAAGAGTGTTGAACATACTGTGGACTGCCAGGAAAACATACAGGCCTGTCCTGGAGAGGCTGAAACCAGGCTGCTCCCTGGAGGCAAGGATTTTGAGGCTCTGTCTGACATACTTTGGGCATGTGGCCAGGAGGGACCAGTCCTTGGAGAGGGACATTATGTGTGGAGGAACAGCACAGGAGAAGAAGACCCTCGATGAGATGGATTCATTCAGTGATTGGAGGAATGGGATTAAGTCTGTTGTAGATGATCAGATTGGCTCAGGATGTGAGAAGTTTCATAGCTATGAGTTGCAGGCAACTCGATGGCATATAACAACAAACAACAACAATAATTTATTGGTCATCTACTGAATTTCAAAGAGGAGGAGAGAAAATAAGGTAGAACATAATCTTCATTTTCAAAAATCAAAGAAACATGAAACAATGGAGTGGGTGGCTGCGTGGGTGTGTGGGAGTGAGAGTGTGTGTGTGTGTGTGTGTGTGTGTGTGTGTGTGTGTGTGTGTGTATGTGTGTGTGTGTGAGAGAGAGAGAGAGAGAGAATGAATATGAGGGAGAGAAAGAGAATGGCCATCAGATCCCTGAATATTTCTCTCCATTCTCTCAAGGAAGCTCTGGCAGCATAAGTCTAAAGTGAACTATGCTACTAATCTAAAGGCCACACTTATTTGGTGGTTTGAATCCACCAGAAAAAAAATGGGTAACTTCCCCTGAGGGTCAATTATCAATCAGTTCTCACTTGATGACAAAGAGGTTTTTTATCATTTATTCTCTCATTAGTGCAATAGGGACATTTTTACACCATTGTACATAGGAAAATTAATCAATACTAGGGGAAGGTTTTTCATGTCTTGTGCTTCTTTCCTTATCTTATTTTGATGAAAAAGACTATCCACAGATGATAAAGAAGACACAAGATGGCATGGTGAAGACAAGAGGAGGAGAGAATAGAGATTAAGGGGGAAAGTAACTTACAAGAGTTAAGTCAGGCATTTGCAGGGCTGTTGGTACAAGTTGATTTAAATCACATTTCTGGCTGAAGCTGGGATTAAAGGTTCTGGAAACTCCGTAAACCTACCAGTCACCAATTGAAATAACTTGCTAGAGATGATGATTCAATCTTCATCTGACCTCACAAATTACACCAAGAAAATTATCCTAGTCTTAAACCCTCTGTAGTGGCTTACACATTTGAATCAACTTTCTAGCTCAGTCCCATAAGGACTAGTGTAAGATATATCTCTATCTCTATCTATCTATCTCTATCTCTATATAAATACTGTAGAAAATCATTATTGTAGAAATAGAAAGATAACTATAGTAAAAGGTATATGAGGATCCAAGGTGAGGATGGTATGAATAGAGAGGTGAGGATGGGTAGGTTTTACAATTTGGTGGGTAGAGGGAGAGGTAAGTAAAGGAAATGGGAAAGATCCAGTGTGAAAACTAACAAATTTTGTAAGTAAACCAGTATAAAATAAAAATTTTCTTTTTTTTAAAAAATCAACTTTTTATTGGGAAAACTTGATAAAACAAACTACATACCAAGGAATCTTGGTAGGTAGAAACAGAACATTTCTTTCCAAAATGCCTGATTCCAGTACAAATAGGTCTTTGAGAAGTTAGAGGTAGACTAGAAATAAAACGAAGAAGGAAAATAAACCAAGTGAAACAAATCAAAACAGCATAAAAATCCAAAGCCTGCACTCAATGATGTCTCAGGGGCATTCTATAAAAAATAAAATTAAAACCATACCCATTGCCATAGAGTCAAAACTAGGTCATAGCAGTTCCATGTGATGCCAAGGAGAACTGCACTCTGTAGAGTGTTTAAGGCTATGACCCTTGAGAAGCACATCAACAAATTTTTGAGTGGTATCTTGTTGGACTAGAACCCCAAACCTTTATGGTTAGTGATGAATATATAACGATTTTTATCGCTCAGGGTCTCCTGAAAATGTTTACAGCTTTTTACATGTGTTTCTAAAATGTGTAATAAAAAGGTAGAGGGAATGATATCAAAGAAATGCAGTCCTCAAAAATATTCCTGTCATTACCCTGATAGAAAGACAGCATATAAAGAGGAAAGTATGTCTCTGTTGGAAAGATACGAGTACCAGATGAATCCAAGCCTGTATATGTATTTTTTAAAAAACTTAAACTCATTACCATCAGGTCAGCACCAACTGATAGCTAACCCTTCAGTGAGTTTTTGGAGGCTGCAAATCACACAGGAAGAGGCAGCCTGTTCTTCTCCTATGGAATCACCAGTGGATTAGAATCATCAGAGATGTGCTGCCTTTGTGTTAGCAGTGCAATTCTCTACAGACTATTCCAAGTATGTGACTAGGCCATCATTGCTCATATATTGCTCAAAATGTGATAGAAATAAATAAACTTCTGTTTCATTGTAGTCATCAGCTCCACATTTGTTTTTATTTAGATTTAGATAAGTGTTATGAATACAACAATCAAGATTGTGCAATCTCTAAACAGCAAATCTGTTTTCATTTCAGGAAGAACAGCTGTGAAAGGTACTACAGAAATTGTATTCTGTGTAATCATATAGCTGAGACATGTTCTTGAATATCAAGGGCTTGCTTATAGTCTGCCATAGCTTCTTCAATCAAACCTATTTTACCACGAACTTCTGCTCTAAAAGTATATGCTAAAGCATTAGCAGGCTTCAAAGACAGAGCTGCAAAAGAAGAAAATAAATGTCAAGACATGTTTTATTCTCTCAAATCTAAGTCACTCTCATTGCATCCATACCATCTTGTAGTCTCCAGCTACAGCCACCCTCCACTGGGTTTCTGAGGCTATAAATCTTTCCAGAAGACAGTTCATCTTTTTCCTGCATAGCAGCTAACCTTCCAGTTAACAGTCTAATGCACTACACCACTTGCAAAGTAGTCTTGTTTTTAAAAACAAAACTGTCTAAGACCAAAACTTGAATATTACCTATTTGAAAACTTTTTCTTTCAATGTACAAAGTAATTTAGTTAAGAATACTTCATTTTTCCAATAATAATGACTTGAAGCAATAAAGAACTGTAGTTCTTTGAAAGGCTTATTTGTACAGAATTTCTCATAATTCTCTATAGCTCAGCTTACCAAAATTTTAAGATATATTTTATTACACATAGGAATCTAGATGGATTGCACTAAATACATTATGGAAAAAGCAAAATTTTTATGCAGGTTACCAAGGTAAATGACCTGTTGGTTTTCTCCTTTTTTAGCCTAAAAAGAAACACATCAACAAGTAATTCTATTAAGAAATTGCAAGATACCTTTAGTAAGATCAGCCTCAGCCATTTCGTATTGCTTTAAACAGTAGTAGAAATTTGCTCTGTTAAAATATGCTGCAGCCCAAAAAGGACAAATATCAACCAAATTTGTAAAATCTTCTTTTGCTTCTTCAT
Source organism: Elephantulus edwardii (assembly GCF_000299155.1). Lineage (NCBI taxonomy): Eukaryota > Metazoa > Chordata > Mammalia > Macroscelidea > Macroscelididae > Elephantulus > Elephantulus edwardii. Next base: position 4,753,584 of record NW_006399850.1, on the reverse strand, counting down.
ATTTCTTTAATATTATATTTGTAACAGCTCGATTCATGAAAGCATTCTCATCTCCTGGATCAAACTGTAAAGCTTTTGAGAAGTAATCACCAGCCTATTAAACATGAAGATAAAAACTTGGATACATCAAAACAACTCCGAAATATCATCTTACCACAGTAAGAACAGCAAAATTTAACAGAACAGCAAGCAACACATGGCTGGCGAGGTTGTGGAGAAACTGGAACCCTGATTCGCTGTTGGTGGGAGTGTAAAACGGTGCAACCACTGTGGAAGGCGGTGTGGCGCTTTCTCAAAAAGTCGCCAATAATGATACCATTTGACCCAGCAATTCCACTACTGGGAATATACCCCAAAGAGACTATAACTGACACTCAAGCAGATATATGCACACCCATGTTTATCACGGCTTTGTTCACAAAAGCAAGGAGTTGGAAACAACCTAAGTGCCCATCAACAAACGAATGGCTAGAGAAGCTGTGGTATATTCACACAATGGGATACTATGCTGCATTGAAAGACAAGGAACTCATGCAATAGTCTTCAAAATGGGTGACTCTAGAGGACATTATGCTAAGTGAAGTATCTCAGTCACAAAAGGACAAATACTGCATGGTGCCACTTTTGTAAACAGGACTGACCTCGGGGTTGGGGGTAGACTGAGAAAGATGGGTTCAATAATGTATACAGCATTGAAACAGATGATGGGAAGAACACTGTTTAAAAGGGATACGTGATTAGGTATTTTTGTCATGACAAGAGTCCAGAACGAAGGCTGTATAGTGGAGTGGACCTCGGGGGAGGGATTGTAAAACAGTGGAAGAAGAATTCTTTTACTTTTCCAAGAGGGTAGTGTACTGGGGGGGGGGAAGGGCTGGGAGGTGAGAAAAGTGAAACAATGAATGAATGGAAATCCAAAGTCTCTGTAAATTTTCATTGAAATTAATAATAAATTTAAAATAAAAACCATTGGGTACATTTAATCAGAAATTTAAAGCACTTTTAATTTAAAAGAAAGGTCACTTGGTACCAAAAGGGTCAGTAGAAGCCTTTCAAAGCACAGAATATGGAATGGGGGGGCATTATATAGAGAGAAAATTTTTATAAAGCCACATTTATTATTATTATCATTAGTTTTGTTTTCTTATCATCACCATAGGTCATCAATCCTAAACAATATCAGCAGGAAAATACTCCTTCATACAAGGATGCCATTCCTCCTATGTGGATGGTACAGGATCAGGGTGTGCTTTATTCTACGGGGCCAACTTTAGTTGATATCAACTCCACGGCACTTAACAGCCACAACTTCTCGTCGTGTACGAGAAGATGGGAGAAAGGGCCTCCCTGTATGGAGTAGTATTTTATTGCTGGCATTATTTAGAATTGTTGCAGCCAATGTGTTACACCATCTTCTATTGTTGTTGTGTACCATAGAATCGGAACCAACCCATAGTGAACCTCCAGCGGCTTGTATCAGAGGCAGTTAATCGCATGGGAGGAGATTGCCATCCTCCTTCCGCGGAGCAGCTGGTGGATTGGAACCGAGTGTTTTCGGGATTCTAAATCTTCTTCTTTTTCCCGATTCTCTCCTTTGCTTGTTGTGGTCCTCCAGGGATTGGTCTGCCCAACCAAAATATGTAATACAAAGTTTCGCCATGCTTACCTCCAAAGAGCATCCTGGCTCTATTTCTTCCAAGACAGATTTGCTTCTTCTGACAGAAATATTCAATACTGTTCACCAACATCATTACTCTAATTCAAAGGTATGCATTTTTCTTTTGTATTCCTTATTTAGTGCTCAGATTTTGCATGTGCATGAAGCAACTGAAAAAAATCCCACCGCTTCAATCAGCTGTACCCTGATCCTGACAGTGATACCTTTGTCATTTAACACTTTACAGAGGATGTTACAGCAGATTTGTCCAATGCAATAAGCCGTTTCAGGTCCTGAGTGCTGCTTTCATGAAAACTAATTTACAGGTTAAAGTAAAATGAAAGCCTTAACAACTTCAGTCTTTCCTCATTTTATCATGATGTTGCTTATTGCACCAGCTGTGACAACTTCTGTTTTCATTATGTTCAGGTGTAATTCATATGGAAGGCTGAAGTGTTTGATCTTCGTCAGGAAATGTCTCTTTCTTCTGCACTCTTAGCAAGCAAGAATGTGTGATCTGCACGGTTGCAGGTTGAGTGCTTCTTCCTGCAATCCTGGTCCCGTTTTCTTCTTCATGTAATCCAACTTCTCTATTTGCTCAGCACACAGATTAAGTAAACAGGGTGAAAGGACGCAACCCTAATTCACACCTTCTCTGATATAAAAGCTCATAACATCTCCTTGTTCTGTCTGAAGGATTGTTTCGATCTATGATAGATATTGAGGGTTAAAATGCTGGCACCATGGAAATAGACAAGTTTTTGAGCAAGAAAACTAAGTGAAAGAGGCTAGAGTATGGTCTCTGACCTTAAAACCTCATTAATTGTAATGAGGAGGTAAGAGATAAACAGAAATGTAACAACAATTTTTTTTGTAAAGTGAATCTGAACAGCAACAAACCAGTTTCCGGTGCCACATTTCTGCACTATTTCTAAACATTGGTATTAACCTAGAGTTTGCTCCTTACAACCATTTTTCCTCTCCATCTGTGCCTTCTACCCAGATAGTCTCATGTTATTCGATATAATCAAGTAGATTATGAAAGAGAGTGACACCTGACTGAGTACAAATGGTTCCATTTCTTAGGCAATAATCTTTATATTATCAGATCACCAGATCTTTCTCTTTCTGGGATGCTAGATGGGTTCAAACCACACACCTTTTGGTTTTTGCAGCTAAGAGCTTAACTTTTGTAATTCTGGTACATTGACAGTTATATGGGATTTGTTAGGTATTTTATCTCTTTCAAGACTAAATTATTTTCTGCTTTGAATTTTTGTTCAAACGGTTTTTGTTAATGTAAGGAATTTTGAATAAAATTATTTTTTAAATCTCTAGGTAATAGGAATTCTGTTATAGCTCAGACTCAAACTCATTGTGATCAAGTCAGAACTGACTTATAGCTGACGCTGCAGCGGGTTTCCAGAAGCAGTAAATTGCATGGGAGGGGACTGTCCATCCTTCTCCCATGGAGCAACAGATGGATTTGAATGGCATGCCATTAGGATTGCAATACAGCTTCTACCACTAAGCCTCCAGAGGCCCTTTAGGTTCACACAAAACCAGATAAAAGCCAAGACTTTTTATTACCAGGTCAGTGCTCAAGGGACTAATACTTAGACAGTCTTCATATTATAAAGGAAGCTCATGAGAAAGTAAGAGATGAAGGATTCCATGATGGAAATCTATTAACAGTGGAATTAAAGAATGCCAAAACACTGTTCATGGGACAATTGAAGAGTTGAAAACTTGATGACAATTAGTACAATAAGTCTACAAAAGTATATTAATACTCTTTTATAAAATTTTATAAAAATTAATTATAAATCTGTGTGAATGATAACATTATGTTTTGAAAAAACAAATAAGAGCTAATGAATGATTTTGGAAGCAGGAGCGGCATCCACTTCCTAAACAATATGCTTTAGAAACTCTATGAATTTTGAAAAACAACAATAATTACAGAAAGACTTCAAATCTTTTGTTTATAAGGTCTCTATGAATCATGCTCGACTTGATGGCAATCAACAACACAATGAATGATTGTCTATTGTCTATTGGGATACAAGCATTATATTTTTACACTACACAAAAAGAGAAAACATTTCAAGGCAAAAAGAAAATGTTAATGAAAACTCACATTACCTGGGAAAACTGCCTGTGGTTAAAGTAGATATTTCCTGCATTGAAGTAAGCCAGCGAGTACTTAGGGTTTAGAGAAATTGCTAATTGATAGTCTCTCATTGCATTCTGTTTCTGACCCATAAACTCATGAATTACACCACGATTTGTTAGGAATTCTGCTGTTGTATTGATCTGCAAGGTAATAGTATGAGTACCTAGTATCTGTGAATTGTTCTTATCTCCAATTTTGTGTCTGCAAAATGAGTACTATTGAAATCTATCTCATGGGAATATAGTAATTGTATGGAGCAGGTACAATTTGAGCGAATATTTTAATAAAGGGCTCGGTATAAAGTTGGTTCAATATCAACACTTTGTTGATCTAGTTGCGACAAGACAAATAATCTTAATGCTTTATTCAGTTCCTCCCAAGAAATAGGCACAGTGGTAGGGGTGAGGGGGTATCTATTTAGCAATGTTAAGATACAGATGAGATTAAATTGAGCATTTAACATATTTATTTGTTCTGTGTAGTAGTAATTATCTTTAAATTATTTTGCTTTTCTCAAACATTATAGTAACATTTTATACTGAAAAAATTAAAAATCCAATTTCTAGGAGAAAAATTTCCCATTATTGCTTTAAAGTTGAAATTTTTTTATTTGCTATTTCACTACAAGAAGAATCTAGATAGATAGATAGATAGATAGATAGATAGATAGATAGATAGATAATAGATAGATAGACAGACATATTTCTTTCTAATGTAAAATATTACTCTATGCTACACATTAATTTTGGACTGTTGTCTTGTATACCATAGAGTCAGACCAACCCATTGCTGACCCTCTGGCAGGTTTTCAGAGACAGTTAATGGCACAGGAGAAGATTGCCCAGCCTTCTCCAGCAGAGCAGTGTGTGGTCTCAAACCATGTGCCTTCAAGATTGCAGCACAGCTTCTTGCCACTAGGCCAACAGAGATCTCTAATTTTGGGCTACAAAACATTAATGATATTTCTTTAATCCATAAAATGCATTTGCTAAAAGGAATCAGTGATTATCAAGATTTTAGGTGTATTTTTTTTTAAATGTTAAATGTACTAGGTTATAACACCTGTTAGCCATAGTAGCTCTTTCTCTAATAATCACTTGAAGTGTATCAAGTATTTTCATGCTCATTAAAAGACTTTTTCAAAAGAGTTTAAAGAACAAACTACATATTAGGAAAAGATTCTTGGCAATAACATATTTTATAAGGTACTATTTTTTAAAATATATAGAAATCTTCAATAATAAAACATAAATCATCTGGCATAAATAAAAACAGATTATCTAAAAGCAATGGATGAGTAGGCATTATATGCATGACAATTAACAATCTAGAACAAGAAGTGCATTACAGGGTGAATTGAGGAAGGAGGAGGGAGAAATACATATCAATCAATGAATGAATGGAAATCTAACTTTACTGTAAACTTTCACAAAAATCACAATTAAAAAATTAAAACAAAAAAAATTAGACAAAGGACACGAATAGACACTTTACTAAAGCTAACAAACACGTGAAAATATACAATTATTAGCTATAGTTGTCGCTATTGTTAAGTGGCATCAAGTTGAGTATGACTCATAACAAACCCTATAAATAATAGATCTGAACTCTATTCTCTCTTGCATCATCCTTACCATCCTCAACACATTTGAGTACATAGCCCCATTGAACCAATTCTTCTTCAAGGGTCTTCCTCTCTTTAGCTGACCCTCTACCTTTCCAAGCATGAGGTCCCTTTCCAAGTAATAGCCTCTCCTAACATACAAAATACGTAAGACAAAGTACTGCCATCTTTTTCTCCAAGAAATATTGGCTGCATTTTCTCCAAGACATGTCTGTTTGTTCTTTTGACCTTGTTCTCTTAGCAGTCCAAGAATATTAAGCACTCTTTTCCAACACCACAACTCAAAGGCATCACTTCATCTCCTGACGTCTTTATTCATTATCCAGATCCCAGATGCACAGTAGGTGATGGGAAAGACTGTGGTTTGATTCAGGCTTATCTGGCATCATCGCTTTTCATGACTTGGAATGATCCCTGACTGTAAATTCCCCCAAAGCTATTTATCTCCCAATATCTTGACTGCTTGTACCTGATGAGCACAGCCAAGGATGGATGTGTTTGCTGAAATATCTTAATTGGTATTCCATCAGTTCCTGGGGCCTCGTTTTTTTTTGCCAATTCCTTCAGAGAAGCTTAAACTTCCTCCTGCATCATCACTGCCTGTTGATCATATGTTCCTTCCTGAAAAGGTCTGTGTCCGCCACTTCTTTTTGGTACAATGACTGACTCTATTCCTTCCATCTTCTTTTGATGCTTCCTGGATATCTCAATATATTGCTCATGGCATCCTTAAGCATTGGAACTTATTATGGCTTGAACTAGAGCTTGAGAAATGCCAAGTGAGTTCTTCCCTTTCGATTTTCTGACTCCAGCTCTTTGCATATTTCATTATAATACTTTGCTTTATATTTGTGAGCTACCCTTTGAAATCTTTTGTTCAACTCTTTATCTTCCTCCTTTCTTCCCTATTTTTTTTTTTTT
>NW_006399850.1:4739975-4740636 GCF_000299155.1 Elephantulus edwardii | reverse complement strand
ACCACAGCTCAAAGGCATCAATTCTCCTTCTATCCTCCTTGGTCATTGTCCAACTCTCTGATGCATAACAGGTGATTGCGAAGACCATGGTCTGTGTCAGACGCACCTTAGTCTCCAGAGAGAGCCCAGATTCCCAGATGATCTCTTCTGAATATAGATTAAAAGGTACGGAGGTAGGATGCATCCCTGGTATACACCTTTCCTGATTTTGAACCATGCAGTGTTTCCTTACTCTGTTCTGATAATTGTCTCCTGGTCCAAGTATAGATTTCACATAGCACAATCAAGTGTTCTGGGATTCCCATTCTTTTCAGAGTTAGCCACAGTTTGCTGTGATCCACATAGTCAAATGCCTTTTTACAGACAATGAAACACAGATATTTTTTGGATATTCTGCGGTTTCATCTAAGATCCATCTAATATTGGTTGTAATATCCCTAGTGCCAAGGGCTCTTCTAAACCCAGCATACTCATCTGGAAGTTCTCCACTGATGTACTGTTCCTGTCCTTTTTTGATAATTTTCAGCAGGATCTTGCTTTCATTTTATATTAATAATTTCTACACTCTGGTGGGTCATCTCTTTTTGGAATGGAAACAAATATGGAACTTTTCTAGTAAGTGGGACAGGTGGTTTTCCTCCAGATTTTTTTTTTTTTTTTT
>NW_006399850.1:4733340-4735364 GCF_000299155.1 Elephantulus edwardii | reverse complement strand
ACGGCCAAATCCGTTTACTCCGACCTTCACCATCGTGTCTCAGGGATGCGGCTGAGGCTGCACAAGAAGAGAGGGCAATCTGGATCAACGAGGAGCAGAGAGCCCTTCCCTATGTTTTGGCTTCCTAGTAAATCAAATGTAAATCAAAATTAAAGTAAGATATTAGTTCTTCTGTGCAAAAACTGTGATTTGTTTTTACAAAGAACTCACAAGCCCTAGAAAATAGCAAAATCAGATTCAGTTGCAAGTGATTATAACTCCTAAACATTGCTTAGGAGATTGTAAAATGGTTTAGTCACTATGGGGGGAAAAGGTCATTCTTGGTAAAGTTGTTATTATGTGCTGTCAAGTCAGAGCCACTCATAGCTGACCCACCAGCAAGTTTTAGAGGCTGTAAATCACACAGGAGGAGGTTTTCTTCCTTCCTCCCATGACCCTCCAGGGGTTTTTCAGAGACTGTAAATTGTATGGGAAGAAATTGTTCATTTTCCTCCCATGGAAGAGTTGGAAAATTCAAATCATGTGCCTCTATGTTGGCAGCTGATGCCCATTTGGACCTAACCACTGGTGCCTGGGCATGAGTTAACCAGCAGCCAATCAGATGAAGAAAAGGTGACCCATGCCGAGAGCTAGAATAGATTGCTGCAGCGATGGCTTGCTCTGGACTGAACTTTGCTTATGGATGCAGATGCTCAACGTTTCCAGGTTGAACAGAGGATCATTCGGCAAAAGGGATGATCTTGTTCCATTAGAGTACTGGTGTAACAGGGATGGGCAAGCCAGTAATGGCCTATCTGAAAGGGGGATACTGGGCATGAGGTATGAAGTAGCTGCCTTACATGTTTCATGAGAGTAGTTATTGGATTACTGTAAAGGGGAAACCCCCACAATATAAATTAACAAAATGCAATGTAAATTAAAGACTGTACAGAACGTAAGATACATGCAAGAAGCACAATGTATAGGAATGATAAAAAATTTTTTTTCAAGAAGTAGAGGCTGATCAAAAAGGAGGAAGATGGTAAGTAAAATGGATTGCTACTCAATGCACAGCTGCAACAACAGGCCTACACACAGCAGAGAATGTGAGAATGGCACAGGAATGTGCAGTTTGCAGCTGTTGTACAAAGGGTTGCTAGGAATCAAAGCTTCCCAATACGGCACTTAAAAATGGAGAACAGTATAGCATTTCCTCAAAATGCTTGAAATAGAAATACCTTATCACTGCTAGGTAAATATTCTAGAGACATAGTCACAGAAATAAACATATAAATACCTGCGTTCACTGGAGCCATTGTTCACAATATCAAAAGGATGCCATCAACCTAAGTGCCCTTCAATGGCTAAACAAACTGTACTGCATATAAACAATGAAACATCTCCCATCTATGAAAAATAATGATGAGTCCTCTAAGCATAATATAGATTAAAATAAAGGACACAGTGCTGAGTGAAAGAATTCTTCCATAAAAGGATCACTTTTTTATGAATCTTTTTTACATCATCTCACTTTCATGAAAAGACAAGTACCTAAAGAGAGAGTAGCTTTCATTGATAGTAATCAGGAATGAGAACGAGAGGGAAAAGGAACTTCTTTCTAGAGTAGAAGCTTGTTTTGGTTTTTATGACCAGAAAGACAAGCTGAGCTGCAATCGTGAAGGCATGCAATTTGAATCCACCAGCTGCTTCTCAGGAGAAGGATGGACAATCTCCTCCCATGTGAATAATTTGAAAACTAGCTTGAGAGTCAGACAAGGGTCAGATCCAACTCAACAATACAACAGCAACAGAAAGGCAAAGTGAATATGAATGAAGTATAAATAATTGGGTCAAAGTTACTGATGACAGTAAGAAATACAGAAGAATGAAAGGAAGTTTTAGTAAATGCTATAGTATATATAATTTTTTTCCACAACTATAATAAAAAAATACGTGTGTGGTTACATAAGCAGACATGTATTCATGTACATGTATAGGGAGGTATATATAACTATAAAGTTGTGCATGTATAGGTATATCCATAG
>NW_006399850.1:4716265-4728680 GCF_000299155.1 Elephantulus edwardii | reverse complement strand
TGGGTAGAACAGGGTTTAGGGCTGTTGTACATATGGTCGCTATGAGTCTCAAATGACTCGACGGCACATAACAACAACAACAACATGAGATCAGTCTATATTTATCATATAGAACAGAGATGAGAAGGAGGAGAGAGCAACAGAAAAGCTAGATTAATAGAAACAAAACAATCACAATGTAAATTATAGACATGTTGACAGGCTGTGAAAAATGTAACCAATTTCAGAGAACAACATGTGTAGAAATCATTAAAAGAAAACCTAATTTGCTACCCAAATGTTCACTAAAATACAGTTTTTAAAAAAAATATCAGAGAACCAATTAATTGATGGTGATAATTAATGCTAGTGGCAATATTATCTAAGTGGAGTTTACCTTAATGGCAGCATTAATATCATTAATTGCAGCAAAATTATTGCTCATCTGAAGACAGACCACAGCTCTTCCTTCATATGCTGTGTAACTCTTTGGATCAATTTCCAGGGCAATGGTAAAATGGTTCCAAGCTTTCTGGAATTTTCCTTGGGCCTAAATTAATTTTTCATTTACAAAAAGTAGTAAATCGTCCATATCATGGCAAATGTTTATGATTTTAACTCATTCAATAAAATAAAGTCTTTTGTAAGGGTATATTTATCTTGTACCGAATTTAAGATGCATTAAATAAGAAAGTAAATAAGAAAGCAGATCACACTATGAGTATATTCAATTGATTAATTGCCTCTAAACACTTGGAGTGGCATTTTAATTAATTAAAATAATTTAAATATATGTATTTCTCTGATACCAACCTTGGATAGTAAATGTCATGGCCACCATGTGAAACACCAATACTTCTGAAAATAGCTGCAAACTTTATACTAAGATAAATCTAGGCAAGGATTGTATTTATCATTTTTGGCACTGAATCTCCATTATATATCACATAATATATTAAGTACCTATTAGATAAATGAATAAATGAACTGATGTGTGATATATATATATATATAAATTGTACCAGTATCTGGAATTTTAGGGTGAATCTATTTATCTCATGGAAAATGCATTCAAATCTATGGAGCATCTGTTTTATCAAACTCAGCTCCAACTAGGAAAAAAGAAAAAAGATCAGGAGAGAAACTGGTGAAGACAGTGCAGTCAGAGAATCTCCTAGAGAAAACCAGCTGCTAATGCAATGCTTCTTTGCAGGAGGGCGTGGAGTGGATAAGTTCAGCATGATGCAGGTTCTGTTCTTTCTCATGGGCTTGAAACCGAAATTGCTGGCATCTCAGAAGCTGACTCTCTTTAACCAAGCTGGGCTCAGTGGCTCACTTAAAATTAGGTGGGGGGATGGGGAGGTGGAGAAAGAAACTAGGAAAATGATAAACATAAAAAATAGTACTAGAGAATCTTCTAAGTGGTTTCCTTTTGTATGACTTTTTCATGGATTTATGAACTCTTATAAAAAGATATTTAATTTTTTCTTATTCATTGACCAACAAAACTTCCTTCTATTAATAAATGACATTAAAATAAACACCAATGTCACATATTCATTTGATAAACAAGAGGTCAAACCAATTGTTATTAGGCTATTAGAATACTAAGCTGCAAAGAGCCTCACAGTTTGTTACTGGTGAGGTGTGTTTTGCTCACTTTTCTATCCCTAGTCCTAGGCACACAGAGAATGCTGAATCTATAAATATTTGTTGGAGACATGATCATTGTTTTCCCTGGACAAATATTTGAATGTCTTCTAAATTTTCCCTTTTTTCTCTTCCTGATTCAGTCCGAGTCTTAACACTTTGCCGCAAATGAGGGCTAGGCCGTCCTGCACATTTTAATTAATAAAAAAGGTACATCATTCGTATGAAGTGTACTAATGCATTTATTTGTTAATTACTTAGTAATACATTGAAAAAAATGTGCTTCTAAGCACAGTCATCAATTTCAAAGTGTGCAGCAATGTGTTAATGCGTTTTTCAGCCCTCTTCAGATTAAAACATATCCAATGAAAGGCTCATAAAATGTAACTTAGGTATTACCAGTTAAGAGTTATTCCCATCTTTTACTGGCTCACAAAACTTCTACCCCAATCCTTGCTCAATGATCTAGTTCATCTCGTACCATTTACTCTTTGTCCACAGTGTTCTAATCACTTAGGCTCCTAAGAGGTTCCAACCACTTGTGAGGAATGTACTTTTCTCACAAGATTTCCTAAAAGGCAGTGTTTTCTGACTGGAACACTGTGTTCTAGGCCCAATCATTCCTCCTAATTACTAGTCTTTCAACCCTTAATTTAAATAACACTTTCCCAAAAAGCCCTATCTGATCCCTTCAAAAACAGTGGATTGTCTTGTTATAAGTTGTCATAAAATTGTCATAACACTCCTTTTTATTTTGCTGCACTTAAAATGCTTTTTAATGAAGTAATTATTTGTATGACTATTTGATTTGCATCTCTTGGACAAATAATACACTATCCTTGGGCAAGAACCAAGTGTAACTTGTTCATTACTACCTACATCCATAGGCCTAGGAGAGCCTCAGTTACATAACTATTGAAAGTGATGAGCGATGACAGCAGAACCCATTGCATTACATTCTGCTCCAGCTTCTCTGGAAATCATCTTATCTCTGTTTGCTATTGTTGATTTATCTTATGATCAAGTAAGAGCTAGTTTTATGTTTAACTCTCAGAAGCCAATTGTATTCCTCTTATTAGCAAGTTTTTCGGAATATATCAATATAACCACCAATCCAAACAACCATGTCTAATATTACTTGTCTCAGATAGTCAAACTCACTTATTTTAAATAAAACAAATAGATATGTGGGATCCATCAGGCAAGTTTTCAAAGTACTGAGTGTGAGGGAAGAGTGCAGATTGTAAAAAAAACCTTTGACTCAAAAGATCTTCAACTGACTAGCATATGAGGTCTCCAGGATATCCAGGAAGGCTCTCTGTAATTAACTGAACCCTTGATTTCCACTGCTATTCAAAGGTACTGTCTAAGGAGGAGAAAACAGGACATGGTGGTATAAGCATCTCTGTGAAAGGGCCAGTGGGAGTAAGAATTGCACAAGCCCTCACTACCTTAGAGCAGAAAGCAGATTAAGAGCCTGCAGCTCAGCCCCATGGTGCTTCTGGAGCCATACCAACAGCAAGAGACTTGTTTATTCATTGCTAACTCAGAGTTGTGCTACTGAGAATAGGGATTTATTAGGGAAGTAAGTTGGAGAGTGAGGGAGGCAAATCATATCTCACAATACAGGTCCTAGGTTTTAGCCCAAGTTCCAAGGCATTATTCCACAATTAGCCCAGGCTCTGGTAACTGTTCAGCAGTCAAATCCAAATCATCGAGCAAGAGTTGCCTCACAGCAGTTATAACTCAGCTTCCCTTCAAGCATCTGACAAGAAAAGCAAAACCTTTAACTGTGGCCACATAGTTTCTCCTCCACCACCACCAGGGTCTTGCTCCAATCTCCCTCGAGTCTTGCCACCACAAGTCTTGCTCACTTCAAGAACTGCCAATCAGTATGGGAAGCACTTTTTTTCTTATCCTAGTCACATAGCTGTTGATTTGCAAGACCATGTTGATTTGCAAGATCACTTGTTTACAGTCAAGATAGCTGAAGACCAGAGGGGGAAAGGGTAATGGCTAAAAAAAAGCCAACTTTTGGTAACACCACAGGTATATTATTTATAGTCAAAGAAACAAAATGAATTTACAGTTCTAGTAAAGAAACATATTTTTTTTTACAACTTTCCCCAAAAGTGCTTTCTTAGCCTTAAATGTTGTTAAACAATATTACCTGCAAATTATAGCTTAAACTAATTCTGGCTTTACTGTAAGTTGGATTAAGATGTAAGGCTTTCAGAAAGTCCTTCTGTGCTTGCTTGATGGCCTCATCATGACCATATTCCATGTAAGAATTTCCCCTTCCAACATAGGCGTCCACATAATTTGGATCAATTTTAATAGCCCAGGTGAAGAAATTAACAGCATCCTCAAACTCTTTAATTCTGAAAATAAATGAGGATATTTATGTTTCTTGAACAATTTTCATAGTCCTTCCCCAGAAATCATTTTTAGCAGACATTTTAATTTTTATAAATGATATTTTCTTTTTCCTATCTATCATATATTATTGCAGTACATATTGATAGTACATATATTATATGTACTGTCAAGTTGGAACCAACTCATAGTCATGGTTTTCAGAGGCAGTAAATTATATGGGAGGAGATGATTCCTCTTTATTGTACAGAGCAGCTAGAGGATTCAAATTGCAAACTTTCAGGTTCACAGTACAGCTCCTTACCACTAAGCCACTAGAGTTCACAGGTAAATAGAGTACTCATAAATAACAGACTGTCAGGTTCTAGCCTTTCACAGCAGAATGTATTGGAATGTGATTCAGAAATTCTTTTCCCAGAACTCTTAACATCTAAATGGCATTCCTCTGGAAATTCTATGAACTTTGACAAATTACAATAGTTATAGGAAGGCTTCAGGCCTTTTGTTCATAGGGTCATCGAGTCATGCTCGACTTGATGACAATCAAAAACAACAACATCACTTACCAATATAGAAAAGCAAATGTTATAAAAATCAGAATGTGTTATTTTAAATACATTTGGTACTTTTAAAAACTATGGGATTTTTTTCTTTATAATTTGAAAGAAACCAAATGTTCATCTGTTTAAGTGCTTAAGGTTATATTTTTTATATATAGAAACAAATTCATTGCTGTTGAATCAGAAGCAACTCATAGCTACAGCACTAGCAGATTTTTAGAGGCTGTAAAATGCAGAGGAAGAGACCGCTCATCTTTCTCCTTTGCAGAGGTTTCTGGAGTAAAAATGATGTCTTTGGGTTGGCAGCATAGCTCCTTACGCATAAGGGCATCAAACTGTGGACACTAGCAGAGAATAGAAGGGAAAGAATTAAGCACCATTTATTTACTAAGTTTTTTAAATTCATGGCAAGAGTAAAACTGTATCTATTTTTCCTGTGTTCTTCTCCTTTGGTGGATGCGAGCCTGCTGAAGGAATTAAATATTTGTTCTTGGAATCATAAAGTCACTTCTCCACTTTACTTGCATATTCAGCAATTATGTTTCAATTCTGTTAACCTGCAGAGAATCTAGTTTGTGGTTTTGTTTGTTTTTGACAATGAGGGTAACTGCTTCTTTATCAAATATTATACTAAGGGCTTTTAATCCACTATTTCACTTAAACTTGCCAACAATTTTATAAGCTGGTTACAGTTATTATCTTACAGATGGAAAGAAAATCAAGGCTTAGAAACGATTCTACAAAGCAAATGATGTAGTAAAGACCATACTAAATTTGGACAGAATAACTAGAATTCAAATTCAGCTAAACCTTATCCTAAAATCCATACTCTTCCACATAATCATCAATACACTCTGCACCTTTATTTATAGCTGCAGTTGGTATAGAAGAGAAGTGAACTGATACTACAAAAAAGCAATTAGAAAAGTCTGGAATTCAGGCCTCAGCTCAAACATGGAAATGATACTAATTCTGCAAGTTTGCTATAAGCATCAAAAAAAGAGGATGTGAAGAACACCTAGCCTAGCGAGAGATCCTTATCCAATAAGTAGTAGTAGTAGCAGTATCTTGTTTCTATTTTGTTCATTGCTTCTCAAACAGGTTCTAAATTCAATAATACATATCACACTCTTGCACATTTCCCCCTTATAAAATATAAGAAACCCAGAGCATGTGTTCTAGAAATGATAAGCACTCAGATATTACTCAGCTGTCTTTTAAAGAATGTTTCTCAAACCCCAGGCTTTCCTTTATGTCAATCCCTTGTATTCTATCAAAGCCAATATTCACTGATTTTTTTTTTTCTTCAAACCTACTCATATTTTTACATAATATATATATTACATTAAAGAAATTTACTTTCAATTATAACTTACTATCCCTCCCTGGGAGGTGTAAGTGGTTAATACACTCAGTTAATTACTAAAAAGCTTGATATTAAAGTTTACCCAGAAGCACTCAGAAAAAAGGTCTGGTGATCTAATGCTGAGAAAATCAGTCACTGCAAACCCCTATGGAACAGTTCTACTCTGAATTTTAATGAGTAGGAATCAACAAGGTGGCAACAGGTTAAGATAACAGTCATTTTAAAAAAATCAATAAATAGAAGCTGTTGGCTGATATCAAGTTGATTACAAACCATAGTGATCATATATAAATAATAGGTTGGAAACAAAAGTCAACCCTAAAAAGTAAACTAAAAGCACAGTTAGAAACTGTAGTCTATTCAAAACTATGAACATGAGGGTTGTTCCAGTCGAACATAAGAGGAAGTATTTTTTTTATTTTATTTCATTATTTTTTGAGTGTACTGTCAAATCAGATCTGACTGGTACAGGAGGAGATTGTTCCTCCTTCTCCAGCAGAGCATCTGGTGGATTCGAACCGTGTACCTCTGAGATTGCAGTGCAGCTTCTTGCCACTAGGCCACCAGAGCTCGCCAAGAGGAAGTATTTATTGAAAGTATTAGCAAGTGTTAGGAAGATGTTAAAGTCTACATCTTAGCTAGGACTTTCTTCTTAGAGGGGTAAGAAAATTTGAGAAATAATTCCGTTTAAAACTGAAAGGGAACATAGTTTCTCCCAGTGTGATTCAGAATTTTTGTTTTGTTTTGTCCATACACCATGAAAAAGAATGGAGATAGTAAAAATATTTAATCCGTGTTTTGCAATTATTACCCAGAAGTATTCTAGGAGAATATACAAGGATCAACAGTGAAGCAATAGTAAAACCCAACTTTTAACACAATAGCAAGGGTTAATTAATGTTCACACACACAATCCATTTACCGTCTTCGGAGTTCATCCTCTGGGTTGTTACTCATAAAACAAGAATTCACTTCCCACTAGTAGTTTACAATGAAATTGCACTCCACTTTCTGACAATTGGCCCTATTTGATAAGTAAAAGTTTGCTGAATATAGAATGTGACGATTTCTTCTACAACTGTCTTCTCTCTGTATTACATAAATCTAAATTTAACACACTAAACTCTTAAGAAGAATTAGCTTGTTGTCATTTTGTAGGGAAATGTATTTACCTATTAGATTTTGTTGTGCTCAGTATTTCTACCCACAGGCAGTGAGTAAAATTGTTACTTATAATGCATACCTATATGATCAGGTAACCTAAAATCTCCAGGAAAGTTCTAATTGTCTCACATTTTCTCCATAAATCTTTGAATTGTTCCTAGTATCCTGACATCCAAATTGCACCACACATACTGCCTCTTCAGGCCAAGGGGAGATCAATAGTCTTTTGAGAGTACTTTACCTGACATGTGGTTTATAAAATGTAATTGCACCCTTTGTACAGTATAACCTGCTGAGAAAACTGAAACCATAAAAGGAAGTTCACCATCACATCATTATGGCTTGTGACTGGACTTATTCTCTATGCCTCTCCAGTTATCATACTTTGGGCATATTGTCAGGAGGGCCCAGTACTGAGAAAAGGACATCACGTTTGGAAAGGTGGAGAATCAGTGAAGGAGAGAAAGACCGTCAACTAAATGATCTTACATAGCGACTGCAACAATGGGCTTGATTACAGAGGAGACTGTGAGACTGTCCCAGGATCAGGCAAGATTTAAGGACGTTATATATAGAGTCAATATATATAGAGCCAGCTGAATGGTACCTTATAACAACATCTGGTTATCAGTACTAATGCTTAACAAGAATCTAGTCTGTTCTGACTAAGCAAATAATCACTAAATCTTAAAGCTGTAAAAACAAGTTTCCCTGGATTCAATTCTGATCCAAGATAACCCCATGTGTCCAAGTATGATGTGCCCCCATTTGGTTTTCAATGGCTGAATTTTTTTAGAAGTTGATCATCAGGTCTTTCTAGTAAGGCTCACAATTCATAGGGGATAATGATGAAAACAAAGCCCAGAAGAGATGAGTATGCCAAAGCCAGAGACTGCCCAGGCACCAATAGACAAGAGAAAGGGGGAAAGTACTACTATGAAAATAGGTCATTTTACTGAAGATGTCTGTGTATATTACAATGTCCTGTTGGTTGAAGCTCTTTTTTAAATGACTACACAACGGCTAGCCAGAATATCTGGCAGAGTATACATTCTGTATCTAAGTGATGTGCTCACTGCAACTTAAATTGTTAAGCATCCGTTACAAGAAATATGAGAGATAGCCGTTTTTCTAAAATAATGTGTATTTGTATAAATCTAAATTCATGCATTCATTTACTGAAAGTATAGGATTCTTGTTACACTATCTTATTGGCACTGGACTGAGTGCTGAGCTTGGGGGCCAGGTCATGTCCACAAAGGCCTGTAGCATTTCTCAGATTAATGACATATAGGACCACATGTACCCTACAAAGTTGTACAAATAAACCACAGATACCTCTCCAAACTGAAGAATGTGGCTTGCAGAGCCAAAGAGTATTTTATGCAAATAGAAAAATAGGAAGATAATAAATGTGCTGGAGTAAAAAAAGAGGATTTCTGATTCTAAATAATCATGGTCTACCTCACCGAAATATGAGAAATTACGCATACATACCATGGTTTTGCCGTCAAAGAGATCTAACATTTAACTCTAGCTTAGCACTCTTGGCTCTTGGTGACCAAAGTGAGCAGTAAGTAGGATATTCAGCCTAAGGAATGTGTCTCCTAGCAACCACAAGAGTGAGAAGCAGGGACGTACAAAGGCATACTTCAAAACTCTGCAAACCCAAGAGTTCAAAGATCAAAGCCCTAAAATGGAAAGGGTTTTTCCTTTTAAATAATAATTTTCCAAACAGAAAATGTTATTTTCCCTGCTTTAAGATGTGAATAATGTGCCATAATACATCTAGAACCATATGGCTATATAATAAATATATTATCTGCAGCTTGCCTTGAAAAACAAAAATATATTTTTCATGCAATAAAGTGGAGGAATCACTAAACATTCCTTATAACTAAATTCAGTAAAACTGGTGAAACTCAAAACGCCTAAAATTTGGACAGTGAGTTATCAGGGCTTTACTGCTGATTTAAATTATACTTTTATTAAATGACGATATGGAGTCTAGTCGGCTGAGGGAAGATGGTTACTTGGAATTGCAAAGCAGAATCAGCTTAAGGAGGTTCTGCCGTACAAACCCAGTGATTACATTTCATAAAAGAGATTGTGATACAACACATAGAGAACTTTGCCGGCTCTAATAGCTGCTAAACATAGGAATGAGGCTAAGTGAAATTCTGGAGCCTTTTTCACGTATAATACAACTGCCTCAGACATTTTTGGTCAACACTCAGCCACTAAAGTAAATACATCAGTCATGTTATTCTATCGCTTTTGAAGGACAATCACTTAAAGCAGTGGGTTAGACAAAGGTTGCTAGACTGAAATAGACAATGGTGTTACTATGGTTCTCTGTTTAAAATTAAAGGTCTTAGACCAGCTGAGGAATTCTAACTTGTGAAGACTTCTTGGTATTATATTTAACATACATACACATGTGTTAAACATATATGTGTAATAAAATATATAAATATATATTGTTGCTGTTAATTGTTGTCAAGTCGAGCACAACTCATAAGGACACTATGAAGAAAAGGCCTGAAATCTTTCTATAACTATCACCATTTATTAAAATTCATAGAGTTTCCAGAGGCATGTTGTTTAGGAAGTGGGTGCCACTCCTGCTTCCAAAGTGAGTATAGCTTTATTTTTTTTATAATGTCAAAGTAAGCATCATCTGAATCTTGGCTTTTAAAAAGAAACAGGATAAAATAATAAACACATACAGAAAACCCCAGATGTATTGAATTGGTCACCACTTAGAAAGTATACTATTACTAATATTTGCATTATTCATAAATACTAGTATAGCTTGGGAAAAGTGAGTAAAATAAAAGAGAAGATCTGTGCAAGGCTAAACAATTTCAATATCTTAAAGGTAAATAACATAATAATGACTTTTTTGTAGGTCTGTAACTTTTTATGTAGGAAAAAAATATATACTGTTTCCTAAATAAACTATATCAGATCCCAAGATTTTTCTATAGTCTAATATATATTATACTCTGATAACCAAGTGGTAGTAAGAAGCTGTGCTACAATCCCAATGGCACATGGTTCAAGTCCACCAGATGTTCCATGGAAGAAGGACAGAGATTCTCATCCTGTACCATTTACTGCCTCTGAGACCTACTAAAGAGTTAGATATGGGTTGATTCCAACTTAATGGCACACAACTACAATTACAATCTAGATTATGAGCTATGCCAATTTCCTTTACCAAATTAACTGCACTTTTTTTTTTGTTTCTCATAGAAGAAGTAAAGCTACAAACTATTGTTTGACCAAAGACATTTTACTCATATTTACATTCTGAACTTTTATTGCTTTTAAAAGCCTATGAACAAAAATAACTTTTAGATGTCAACTACACATGGGGATATGTAAGCATTATGATTATAAAAGTTTAACACACACTCACAATTTAATTATCTCAGAGTGTAGCTTAAGTCAATTATCTTTTGTATTTCAGCCTTTGTGATTTGTTCTTTTTCTTCTTTTGCAACTTACTTGTTTTTAAACAATCAGAAACAAGCAACAATGCTTTAAGTAATCATATATGTAGCTGCCTTCCCTTAAAAAACAAAAATCTTCATGAGACTAAAGTCATAAATTTGATCAGTCATTGCCCAAATGGACATTAAGTGATGCCTACTTGTACTTGCTAACTTGCTGAAATAGTTTTTTCAAAAGCAGAGGGTATTAACATTACAGAAGGGTGTGAACTCCATCCTATACAGGAAATACTATGCTATTGGTTTGTATCTCTCTCTACTTTTGTGCTGGCCACTTTCATATCATTTTCCTATTCTAGCTATTGTTTCCTGGCTTATTTCTTTTACTGTAATTAGATAAACTTGGTAATCACACTTACATTCATTTCAACATAAAGTTCACTCCTTACCTATAATGGCACATGGCAGTTGCTTGGCAAAGGTTCACATTAGTCTGGTTTATCAGTACAGCTTGTTTAAAGTCCTGAAACAATTTAAGTTTGTTATTTTTCAATTTGAAACTTTCCTTTGATTGTGCTTATGAGAAATCTATACTTGGACCAGGAGGCAATCATCAGAACAGGGCTAGGAAACACTGCATGTTTCAAAATTGAGAAGGCTATACGTCAGGGATGTGTCCTATGTTCATTCTTTTTCATCTCTATGCAGAACAGATCATCCAGGAGACTGGACTCTATGAAGAGTAATGTGGCATCAGGATTAGAGGAAGACTCATTAACAACCTGTGTTGTGGAGACGACACAATCCTGCTTGCTGAAACTGGGGAGGACCTGAAGTGCTTGCTTTTGCAAAAGGTCAAGGACTGCAGCCTTCAATGTGGATTGAAGCTCAACATCAAGAAAACAAAGATTTTCACCACTGGGCCAAATTGCAGAATTGTGATAGATGAAGAAGAGATTTAGATTGTTAACAATTTCAGCTTGCTCGGTTCCACAATCAATTCTCTTGGCACCAGCAGTTAGGAAATCAAAAGATGAATTACATTGGTACAGTCAGAGACCTCTCCAGGGTACTAAAGAGCTACGATATCAGCCTGGAAACTAAGGTATGCTTGATTCAAGCTTTGGTCTTCACAATTACTTGCTATGCATCAGAGAGCTGGACAAGGACCAAATATGACAGAAGAATTCATGCCTTGGAGTTGTGGTGCTGGAGAAGAGTATTAAACATATCATGGACTGTCAAGAGAACTAACAAGTCTGTCCTGGGTAAAAACAAGCTGTTCCTCGGAAGCAAGGATTTTGATACTCTGCTTCACGTACTTTGACCATGTGGCGAGGAGCAATCAGTCTTTGGAGAAGGATATCATGCTTGGAAGGGTTAAGGGACAATGCAGGAGAGGAAGACCCCAAATGGAATGGATTGACACATGACAAGAGTAATGAGGGAAGGTGTGTCAGAGACAGTAAGATCGACTCATGATAAAGCAGGGTTCCAAGATATCGTGCATAGAGTTGCTATGAGTCATAGTCGACTTGACAGCATCTAACAACAATTATGTCAAGCTAGCAGTATTTGCTGAGGTTTTTTCCCTTAATTTTGTGCTAAGTTGAAAAGTATTTTCATAGACCTTTGAAAAGCTTAGAAACTGTAAACATAGTCTCTCCAATGTCTAACAGAAAATAGAGTTCTGAATTACAGAGTTTGTTACAGACTTGACACTTCCTCTTATTAAATAATCACTTCTCCATGGTCATTTAGTCTCTAGCAAACTTCTTAAACTTTAAATCTTGTAGTTAGTGCACCCACCCTTCACTACACACACACACACACACACACACACACACACACACACACACCCT
>NW_006399850.1:4714183-4716165 GCF_000299155.1 Elephantulus edwardii | reverse complement strand
TAAAATATGTATATAAAAATAATTGGCTGACATGGAAGAATTTCATGAAAAAATATATGATCAAGAGGCAATAGTGATTGAAGGAAAAGTTTAAACAAGGCCCCAGGAATTGAGGGAATACCAACTGACATATTTCAACAGATGCTGCTCTGGAGGTGCTCAGCACATTGTGCCAAGAAATCTGGAGTACGACCATGTGACCAGCTGACTGGAAGAGATCCATATTTGTTCCCATTCTAAAAAAGCATGATCTGACAAATTATGGAAATTATAGAACAGTATTACTAATACCACATGCAAGTAAAATCCTGCTGAAGATTATCCAAAAACTACTGGAGTAGTACATCAACAGAGAACTACCAAAAATTCAGGCCAGGTTTAGGAGAGGCCGTGACACCAGAGATATTATTGGAACATCAAAGGGAGCTTGGCTGTCAGCAAAGAGTGCCAGGGAATATCTGTGTTTTATTGACTATGTCAAGGCATTTTACTCTGTGGATCACAATAAATTGTGGCTAACATTGAGAAGAAGCAAATCTTAGAACACAGCATTGTGCTCATTCAAATCCTATACTTGGACCAGAAAGCAGTCTTCAGAACAGAACAAGGAAACACTAGATGATTCAAAATCAAGAAAGAAGTGTGTCAGGAATATATTCTTTTCCACACCTTTACAATCTATATGAAGACCAGATCATTCAGGAGGCTGGACTTTATAAGGAAAAATGTAGCATCAGGATTGGAGGAAGATTCATCAACAACCTGTTTTGTGCAGATGACACAACCTTCCTCACTGAAACTGAAGATGACTCGAAGTGTTTGCTGGAGAAAAGCAAGGACTGCAGTCCACAATAAGGATTTAAACTCAACATCAACAAGACAAATTTATTACCACTGGGCCTATTTGCAGCACTATGATGGAAGGAGAAGAGACTGAGGTTGTTAACAATTGCAACTTGCTCCTATCCACAATAAGCACTCTTGGAATCAGCATTCAAGAAATCAAAATAGAAGTTTCACTGGTGAAATCTGCCGTCAGGGACCTTTCCAAAGTGCCAAAGAGCAACAATGTCAGCCTGATGACTAAGGTGCTCCTGTTTTAGGCTATGGTATTAGCAATTTCTTGCTATGTATTACTGAGCTGGACAATGCCTAGGGGTGACAGAAGAAGAATTGATGCCTTTGAATTGTGGTGCTGGAGAAGAGTATTGAACATACCACAGAGTGCCATGGAGACTGGCTCAGGATAGGGCAGAGATCAGAGCAATTGTGCACAGGATTGCTACACGTCACAAGAAACAGAATGGTACAGAATAACAATAACAACATATATATTTGTGTGTTCCTCATATAAATATTCATAAATAATAATGTACATTATCCATTGACACTGAATTAGAACCGACTCGTAGCTGCCACTCCAATGAGTTTTTGAAAACTGGAAACTGCACAGGAGGAGCTTGCCCATCTTTCTCCTTTAGAACCACTTGTAGATTTGAACTTGAACTACTGAAGAGGTGCTAGCTGTGAGTAGTAGTGCAACTTCTTACAGACTACGTCACTAGAGTTTGATAATAAAGCATATATTACTGTTTTTATTAGGTGTCACTAAATTGACTATGACACACAGTGACCTTCTGAACTACAGATCTGAACTTTGACCTGTCCTGTCTTGTCTCCAAAGAGCAGCGTGGTTTCACCCTCTCAAGGCAGAACTGTTTGTTCTCCTAACAGTCCATGGTATATTCAATACTCTTCTCCAGCACCACATCTCAAAGGCATAAATTCTTCTTTCATCCTCAGTCATTGTCCAGATCTCTGTTGCATAGCAAGTAATTGTGAAGACCATGGCCTAAATCATGCACACCTAATCTCTACACTGATATCATTGATCTTCAGTACTCTGGAGAGGTCCCTGACAGCAGATTTTTCCCAGTGTAACTCATCTTTTTATTTCCTGCCTGCTGGTACCAAGAGTATTG
>NW_006399850.1:4690350-4709167 GCF_000299155.1 Elephantulus edwardii | reverse complement strand
ACACACACACACACACACACACACACACACACACACACACACACCCTGCTGCCATCAAGTTGATTCAGCCTCATAGCAACCATATAGGACAGAGTAGAACTGACCCAATAGGGCTTCCAAGTTAATAAAACTATACAGAAGCAGATTGTGTTATCTTTTATTTTCCTCAGGAAACATAGTGGTGGTTTCAAATCACCCACTTTTCAGTTAGCATCAATAAGCTTTAACAATGTGTCTCCAGGGATCCAGATATGATGAGAGATGTAAATTGATTTTAACATTTGCTATAATGGGGTGGGGGAGGAGGCTCAACTTATGGTTGTCACATTGAAACTGATTCTTACTTGACACTCCAAAGGATTTTCAGAGAGTGTAAATCTCACAGAAAGAGACTGCTTGTCTTTCTCTCTTGCAGCAGTAGGTAGAATCAAACTGCCTGCCTTTAGGCGGGCAGCACAACTCCCTACCCACTAGGCCATCAAAAGTAATTTAAGTCAGAGACTATGAAGGGGCATACTTGACCTTGCTTTCTCCTAAACAATTGATTAAGCGGTATCTCTATGCAAAGTTTGATTTTGACCTCACTTGGCCAAACTGAACAGTGAGGAATATTGTCCTCTTCCTGGAATGGCAAGAGGAAATTCTCTTCTAGACTCCCTTTCCTAGTGACCAAGACATCAACGCTTTAACACACAATGTTAAAGATAGCATATGTCAAAACCTGGTTTCCATCCAGACAGAAGCTAAGCATAAGAAACAATTCTCCATCCCACCTCTCCTTCCACAACCTCTCTCTCCTTTTCTGGAAAGCCCCCCGTGGTTAACTTAGATGGGAGTATGCTGTTTTATGGGGTTTTATACTATTACTGTGACTGGAATAGGGGAAGTTCAGCTTTCTCAGATCCTTCTAGGAAAGGAATCTAGTCACGTCCTAATCTGTCACTGTGGATTCCCTATTTGTGAGGCACCAACGAGTTAACTACAACTCATAAGCAACGCTATGAACAACAGATTGGATCCTTCCCCTATCCTGCACCATCACCACTCTCTCTAAATATAGATTTACAAAGCATATTTTAATACTAAATGGAACAATCTGGAAGAAAATGCTGTAATTAATTTATTATTTAATCAAATGTAATCTAATTTTAGGAGGATTTTTTTTGTTATAAGAGGTAAATATTTAAGAGTATAAATGAAATTTATTATCAATATTTCCATTAATTTTGAAGGCTGTAAGCAGTGATCATGAACCAAGTTTCAATGCTGAGAATTAAAAAGTTGAGTGTATTATCAGAAAACAAAAGTCAAATTGCCTTATTAAAGTAAATGCATAATCATTATTATGCTGCATGGTAATTAGACATTAATTATCCATAGTAGACATTAATGATATCTGTTAAAATAAAACTAAATGCAGTTTTTCTAAGTTTTCTCTTCTTGATTAATCCTTTCTATAAATCTGGACTATAGAGGGGGAAAAAACTACATAGAGTTGCTCATAAACTAAGTAAATTTTCTCCACTTCTATTCTTTCCTTCAGTTTACCTGTAACAATTCTTTCAACTGTCATGTGTCCTGTGTGAGAAAATGGGTTCCTAACCTCCTTCCTTCTCATCTCCTCTAATAACTTACTCCATCATATCCTTTTTCCTTTCCTCAACCCTCCATGCTCAGCAAACTGTGTCTGTCTAGTATCTATGTCCATGTCATTCTAGTTCCTATCATTAGCAATATCCATAGAACTTTATTCAATATTCATTCTCTCCACTTTCTTAAATTTCATCAACTCCTTTTTTTAATATAAGAATATGCAAGTTCTTTATGCTTTCTTTATAGATGATGTGCTTGATGTCATCCTGCAACTTGTCTAATAGTCACTAGTGTTCAATGCATCAAAAAACTTTTCTTAAGATTGTTTTTAAAAAGGTCATATTTTTGTTCCTGTGGACTTTTTTTTTTTCAGCCTCAGTTTGAACTTTCACATGAGTAACTCATGTTCTATTCCACAGTCTGAATTATTGAGGTGTATTGATGTTAGTTTGAGGACTAAGGTGCATATGTCTATGGCCTGAATCAGATGCACCTTAGTCCTCAAACTAACATCATTACTCCTCAATAATTCAGAAAGGTCCCTAACTGCAGACTTTCCCTATGCAGTACATCTCCTGATTTCCTGACTGCTGGTACCAAGGATGTTATTTGTGGATCCAAGTAAGATGAAGTTGTTGACAGTTTCAGTCTTTTCTCTATCATAATGCTGCCTAACAGTCCAGTGGTAAGAATCTGTGTCTTCTTGAAACTGAGTGGCAATCCCTATTGAATGCTGCATTCTTTGATCCTTGGCAACAAGTACTTCAAGTTCTCCTCACTTTCAGCAAGCAAGATTGTGTCATCTGCATAACACAGGTTACTGATGAGTCTCCCTTAGATCCTGATGCCACACTCCTCTTCATAGAGTTCAACTTCTCGAATAGTTTGTGTAGTACACCAATTGAGAGAGAGCACAACTCTGATGCACTCCCTTCTTAATTTAAAATCATGTAGTGTTCCTTGGAACAACAGTCTCCTGATCTAGGTACATGTTTTGCATGAATATAGTCAAGTGCTCTGGGATTCCTACAATTCTATAAAATAATATTTTATAGAAATTTTCTATAAAATAATTCTATTTTGTAGAAAGGCACTATACAACAAACCTATTCAATCTATATGCTGAGCAAATAATTCAAGAATCTGACTATACAAAGAAGGAAGTGCTTCAAGATTACAGGAAGACTCATCAAAAATCAGCATTGCACAGATGATATAACTTGCTTGATTCATAAAAGACAACAGCCTCCCATATGGATTACATCTCAACATCAAGAAAACAACAATCCTCACCACTGTACCAATAGATAACATCATGATAGGTGGAGAAAAGATTAAAGTTGTCAAAGATTTCCTTTTACTTGAATACACAATCAATACCCATAGTGGCAGCAGCCAAGAAATCAAAAGA
The DNA here is from genome assembly GCF_000299155.1 of Elephantulus edwardii. NCBI lineage: Eukaryota > Metazoa > Chordata > Mammalia > Macroscelidea > Macroscelididae > Elephantulus > Elephantulus edwardii. The sequence goes on along the minus strand of NW_006399850.1, from coordinate 4,706,163 downwards.
CATGTTGCATTGGTAAACTCTGCTGCAAGGACCTCTCTGATGTGGTAAAGAGAAAAAAATGCAGTTTGAAAACTAGGTGTACCTGATCAAAGCCATGATATTTCCAATTATTCCATATGCATCTAAGAGTTGGGCATGTATAAGGCAGACAGAACAAGAATCAATGTCTTTAACTTGCAGTACTTAGAAGAGTACTGAATACCTCATACATGGCCAAAAGAATAAGCAAAACTGTCCTGGAGGAAGTACAGGTAGAGCACTCCTTAGAGGCACAGATGGTGAAACTTCATCTCATATACTTTGTCTATGTTATCAGAAAGCACCAGTCCTTGGAAAAATACACCATACTGGAAAAGGTAAGGGGTCAGAGAAAGAGCAGAAGGCCCTCAACAGCATGGATTATGTGGTGTAATGGGTCTATTGTTCAAATGGCTTTCCTAGGCTATTGTTCTTGAACTTGCCATTTGGCTGGGTGGTTTACTGGCATCTCAAAGACACACAGTTCAAATCCACCAGCTGCTTCATGGGAGAAAGATGGACAATATCCTCCCATGTGATTAACTATCTCTGAAAAACCTGCTATGGATTGGTTCCAACTTGACAGCACACAACAACAACAGCCTATTCACAGGGAGATTGATTAGTTTCACCAGAGTACTAGATTTCAATTGATCAGGATCAGCAAATGAATTTTTAATCTCACTAGAAAGACGCAGAAAATGCAGCTCATGTCCTTTGAGGTGAAAGATTCCTGAAGAGAGCAGATAAGACCCAAGATAAAAGAGACTTCACTTGGGGCTGCAGCCATGAACTTAGAGCCAGGGGCCTTTGCCTAAGCTTGATGGAGGACTGGGAGTGGAGTGGAGAGAAGCCACAAAGCTGAACGCTAAAGGATCTAGAAGCACACAACAGAAGTTGTCCTGAGAATTTGTGCCCTATTGCCAGCCTGAGTTGTAACCTGCTACTTCCCTCATAAACCATATAATCATATTTCTGTGACGTCAATATAGCTATTACAATGAATTTTATATCCAGTAAAGCAGTAAAGTTGACCTTAGAATTAACAGTACTAGGTGTGGGATCATGAGGGGAGGGGCATTATCTGAACTCATAGGCATCGTCTTTGTGTTGAGGAAGCTTTTGATGAATCAGTAGAGGTCGGATATAGCTGTCCACACACTGCTCTTACTCTTTCTACAGATTGACACAATGACTGCAACAATGTGCTAGAGCACATTAGAGAGGATGAGAACAACACAGGATAGGGCAGTTGTAGATCTGTTGTTCAGAGTCACTGTGAGTTGTAGTCAACTTGATGACATCTAACAACAGTAACATTCATTAACATTTAAGTCTGAGATATGAAAATCCAGAATGATATTTTTGGGTGCCTCAGTATTTCTTCCATTCTCTCTATCCTTGTGGAATGATGTAATTTTTTTCATTCCTTTAATATCACCATGGCAAGTTTTCAAGAAGTAGAAGAAATATACAAATGTTCCCAAGCCAGCAATCAGTAACATCCCAATCAATCTCCTTTCTATGTAGCCTTTATTTCTTGATCAAAGTGTTCCCAAGTAACACACAGCTCTCAGTTATTTGAATTATTTTCTGCACTTGGCATCCCTATTCACAGAATTCTCACAAATGTAGGCATCATCACGCCTGTGGCCGCCCTCACAATTCCTGATGAAGTTTTGGTGCTCAAATAAGCAATTCCCTCATGCTTACTAATTAAACCCTATTCTGACTCCTAACTTCTGGAAATTATTAGTGTCTTTTTATTTCTATAGTTTTGGGTTACCAGCACAACTTGCAAAGGACTACACCAACAGAGCTCCCTCTGTTCATATAGTTTTGCATGTTTCATGATGACATATGAACAGAATCATATACAGCCTTTGGAATCTAGTTTAGTGTGGTACCTTTGAGATTCATTCATACTACCACATGTATCAGAATTTATAAGCAGCCATTGTATCCATTCACATATTGAAAGATGTTCTAACAATTAAAACTCATACTGTTATAAGGATCCATGTGCAGGATTTTGTTTCTATTTCCTATGGAGCTCTGGGGGCTTAGTGGCAAGAAGCTATGCTGCAATCCCAAGGGCAGGTGGTTTGTGGCTACCAGTTGCTCTTGTAGGAGAAGGATGGGCAACCTCCTCCCCTGTAATTTACAGCCTCCAAAAACCCACTAGAGGGTCATCTGCGGATGGGTTCTGCCTCCACAGTACATAACATAATATTGTACCTATTTAGGAATGGAATACTATCAGGTCCTATGGTATAATTTGTGTTTCATAAAGAGAAGAGCACATAATCCTGATAGATATCAAAGTGGAGTCCAAATTTTATTCTAAATGCAATAAAATGCCCTGGATGGGTGATTTAAAGCAAGAAATGACCTGATCTGCTTTTTAAAAAAAATACTAAATAAATACTTGATAGACAGCACTGACTTTGCATTTAATCCTCTGACAGCTGAGGGTCTTTGTCACCACTCCATCTCAACACTTGCCCAGAGTTCCAGGGCCTTCTTGCCTTGCCTACTCCACATCAAGTAATTTTTTATCTCTGCTGCCCTGAGGGGATGCCTAATGTTAGATTTCACAAAGATATTTTATATTTAAAAAAAAATCCCGAAGAACTCAATTGCCAAAAATTACACTTCATCATAGTGTAACTTTCTACACTAGTGTAACTTTCTGAGCAATAAGATTACTTGAACACTCGTAAGGGCGTTCTGATGGCCCCATAAGTAAGGAGTCACAATGCAAAAACAAAAGCATGTGGCTAGAATCCACCAGTTGCTTTGTGGAAGGCCTCAGAAAACTCACTGGAGGGTCAACTAAGAGTCAGTTTTGATCAACAGTATATACCGATATTAAATAAGGGAGATTTAGTAGCCTACTAGGTAAAGAGTTGCACTGTTAATACAAAGATTGGCAGTTAGAGCCTACCAAGTGCTCTGCGACAGAAAGATGGCAGTCTCCTCCTTCATAATTTATAGCCTCTGAAAACTTGCTGAAGGGTCAGTTCTGATTTGATGGCCATGACTGAGTAAGTGAATGATAAGGAAACAATTCTGTTGGGCAGGATCTCAAATGAAGATCTAGAACAATAGGCAAGACAATAGAGGTGAAAAGAACAGGAAACAAACACTCCACTATATAGGGAGCTCTGGTGGTCTAGTGGTAGGAAGTTACTCTGTTAGCTAAAGGGCAGGTGGTTTAATCCACCAGCTACTCTTCAGAGAAAGATGGACAATCTCCTTCTATGATAATTTATAGCATCTAAAAATCCACCAAGAGTCAGATATGACTCAATGCACACAACAAAAACATATTTTGGGGTTTTTTTCCCTGAACATATATGTTCAGAAACAAGCAGATTATTATTTAGCAGCTAACCTCAACTTCTTATTCTTGTTGCTGCTGGATGCCATCTAGTCAAGTGTGACTCATAGCAATCCTATCTCACATGATCTGAACCTTGTTCTATCTGCGCCATCCTTACACTTCCTGACACACAAGGGCCCATAGCGGCAGTCATCTTGTCAATCCACATAATTGAGAATCTTCCTCTCCTTAGCTGACCCTCCACATTTCCCAGCATTATGCCTTTCTCCAAGGGATAGCATCTCCTAGCAACATGCCCAAAGTATGTGGGGCGAAGCCTCATCATTCTTGCCTACAAAGAGCACTCTGGCTGCACCCTCTCTCCAAGACATACCTGTTTATTCTCTTGATGTTCATGAGATGTTCAGTGCTTTTCTCCAACACTACAGCTCAAAGGTGTCAGTTCTTGTCCTGTCATTGCCAATTACTATTTCATTTTTACCCTTTGCTTCTTAATCTTAATGCTAATATAATTTTGAAATATTCAATATAAAGTGAGAGTGAAAGATTTATTTAATTATTGTAAAATGAAATTCATTAAAGTCATCTGTGTTGTTTGTTTTCAGTAATTGTACATGTGCTGTTTTACACGGCAATTCTTAATGCTTTTTCCACTAATGTAAAAGCCTGATCCTAATGGCCTGTTTTGAATAGCTATATTCTGCCCTGTTTGAACAAGTAGTTTTACTTTGACATAATTTCCTTAGGATAAGAGGAAAACTATGAATGTTAGTAAACACTGAGTAGCACAGTAAATGATGTATAAATCATATTATTTACCAAATTATTGAGTCTTATGTCAAGAAAAGATATTTTCATGATTATATGATAACCTAAGATTTAGTCAAACCAGAAAATTTTTATGTACTGGTTATTTTTCTGTAATCAAAACAAAACAAAAATGCATATTTTTGGCAAAATTTTGTTCATGCAAAGTATTTCAATACTTGTCCAAGTTGAATTTCACTGCCAGAAGTTTAAATAGGATTTAGAAGAGGCCATGACACCAGGGATATCATTGCTAATGTCAGATGGATCCTGGTTGAAAGTGAAGAATAAAAAAAATGTCTCTTTGTTCTTTATTGACTATGCAAAGACTGTGTGGATCATAACAAGTTGTGGTTGACATTGAAAACAACGGGAGTCCGAGAGCACTTCTGCTCATGCGAAACCTACACCTGGACCAGGAGGCTGTTATGCAAACAGAGCAGGGGCACACTGTATGGTTTAAAATTGAGAAGGGAGTATGTCAGGGTTGTATTCTCTCTCCATATCTATTCAATCGGTAAGCTGATCAAATTATTCAAGAAGCTGGATTCGATGAAGAGGATTGTGGCACAGGACTGGAGAGAGAGTCATTAATAACTGTGTTATGCAGATGACACAACCTTGCTTGTTTAAAGTGTGGAAAATGTGCAGCACTTGTTGCAGAAGTTCAAGAAATGCAACATTCAATATGGATTTCATCTCAATGTCAAGAAAACAAAGATTCTTACCACTGGACTGATGGATAACATCATAATAGATGGAGAGGAGATTGAAACTATCAACAGATTCACTTGTTTGGATCCACAATTAACACCCTTGGTACTAGTGGTCAAAAAATAAAAAGACTCATACCACTGGGAAAATCTGCAGTTAGGAACCTCTCAAAATTATTGAGGAGTAATGATGCCGGCTAAGGTGCATCAGATTTAGGCCATACTCTTTCTGATCATTTGCTCTGCATCTGAAAGCTGGACATGAACAAGGATGACAGAAAAATAATTGATGCCTTTCAGCAGTGGTGCTGGAGAAGAGCACTGAACACCCCATAGACAGCCAAGAGAACAAACATATGTCTTGCAGCTGCAGTGCTCTTTGGAGACAAGAATGATGAGGGTTCACCTTACATACTTTGGGCATGTTTCTAGGAGGGGATATTCATTGGAGAAGAAAATAATGCTAGGAAGGGTGGAGGGTTGGTGAAGGAGATGAAAACTCTCAACTATGTGGATTGACATGGTGACTGCTGCAATGGTTCTTGTGTATTAGGAAGTGTAAGGATGGTGCCAGATAGAACAGATTTCAGATCTTTTGTTCATAGGGTCGCTATGAGTAGTACTTAACTCAAAGCACCTAACAACAACAATAGTGTGAATTCACAAAGGAAAATTTGCTCAAAATTTTCAGAAGTAAACATGAAAAGTCAAAGAACTTAATTTTTATATATATAAATAGGATGATTTACCTCTAATGCGAAGCCATACTCTTCTTGTTCTTTGTAGATGCAGCCACGATTAATGAAAGAATTTAATGCTATCTTTTCACCAGTACCAATAAGAAGGACAATTCCATAATCGACTAATGCCTAAAAATTTATTATTATTATTATTATTGTTATTATTATTACTATTACTATTATTATTATTTGGAACCTGATTCAGTTCTTTAGTATCAAAATTGTTAGTAGATAAATGTGTTGATGATACCCAACTAGGATCTTATCGTAGTTCTTCCATTAAACTTCTAATTTATAACCAAAATAACCATAAGCATCCCCTTAGTTAAATATTAGTACTAACACTACTTTATAATAAACAGACACATTGATGTTGTATATCACATGTTATTTGTGAATCACCAATATGCATTAATATGAAAGTTAAAGAGGGATGCAAAACTTACTCACTCAGCAGTCTTATCAAATGACATTAAAGCAAAGTATTTTTATTTCAGTTTTCATTTCTTTTTAGTGTTTTATTATTCTCATCACTAAAATTTAAGCTAGGTGGGGTTGTTGTTGTTATGTGCCGCTGACAGCAACTCTTTCACAATAACTCTGAACCCTGCCCGATCCTGAACCAATCTCACCATCTCCAACACACTTACCTCCATTACCCCAGGTAGTGTGTCAATCCGTCTCATCCAGGGTCTGCCTCTCCTGTGCTGACCCTCCACCCTTCCAAGCATGATGTCCTTCTACAAGGACTGGTCCTTCCTGGCAACCTGCCCAAAGTGTGTGAGATGAAGATTCAGAATCCTTGCCTCCAAGGAACAACTTAGTTTCAACTTCTCCAGGTCAGACTTTGTTCTGTTGGCAGTCCATGGTATCTTCGGTATTCTTTTCTAGCACCACAACACAAAGGCATCTTCTTCTGTCATCCTTAATCATTGTCCAGCTCTCATATGCATAGCAAATAATTGCAAAGACCATGGCCTGAATCAGGCGCACCTTGGTCTCTAGACTGACATTATTGCTCTTCAGCACTACTCCGAAGAGGTCTCTAACAGCAGATTTTCTCAATGCAATTAGTCTTTTGATTTCCTAACTGCTGGTGTCAAGAGTGTTGATTGTGGAACCAAGCGAACTGAAATTGTTAACAATCTCAATATCTTCTCCATCTCCATAGTGTTGTTGTTGTTGTTGTTGCTATGTGCCATCAAGTCACCTGCTACTTATAGCGACCCTATGTACGACAGCCCTAAACCCAACTCTATCGTGTGCCAATCTCATTGTCTCCAACACACCCACTCCCATTATCCCAGTCATTGAATCAATTCATCTCATCGAGGGTCTTCCTCTCCTGTGTTGTCCCTCCAGCCTACCAAGCATGATGTCCCTCCCCAAGGATTGGTTCCTTCTTGCAACATGTCCAAAGTATATCAGATGAAGCCTCAGAATCTTTGCCTCCAGGAAGCAGTCTGGTTTCACCCTCTTTAGGATGAACCTGTTTGTTCTCTTAGCAGTCCATGGTATATTCAATACTCTTCTCCCACACCACAGCTCAGGGCATCAATTTTCTATCATCCCTAGTCATTGTTCAGCTCTCTGATGCATAGCAAGTGATTACAAAGACCATGGCTTACATAAGGTGCACCTTAGTCTCCAGACTGACATCATTGCTCTTCAGTATTTTGGCGAGGTCTCTAACAGCAGACTCTCCCAATGCACTATGTCTTTTCATTTCCTGGCTGCTGGTGCCAAGAGTTTCGACTATGGAGCCAAGCAAACTAAAGCTGTTAACAATCTCAATCTCTTCACCATCTATCATGATGCTGCTAATTGGCCCAGTGGTGAGAAGCTTTTGTTTCCTTGGTATTGAGCTTCAGTCCATGCTGTTCTTGACCTTCTGCAGCAAGCACACTTCGGGTCCTCCTCAGTTTCAGCAAATAGGTTGTGTCATCTGCATAACACAGACTGTTGATGAGTCTTCCTCCAATTGTTCACCATTACAAGCTCTACAAGTAGTGCAGCTCACATAATAGACATACAAAGAATTTGTATTGAATGAGGGCATCGTTAGTCATTTAAAAAGAAGCTCTTAACAAAACTTTCAGGGAGTTCTGGTGGCTAGAGGACAAGAAGTTACACTCCAACCTAAAGATAAGCAAGTCAAATTCATCAGTTGCTTCCTGGAAGAAAATGGATAATCTCCTCCCATGTAATTTAGCTTCTGAAAACCCACTGGAAGGTCAGGCAGCAATTCGTTCTAACTCAACAGCACAGAGCAACAACAATAAAACTTCAAAAAAAATTTGTTGTAAAATTAATTCAAATTATGTTCCTAGATATACTCATTATTTTAAAGATGTTACTTTAAGCTGAAAAGCAATAAATTCAGCCTTTCTCCATTATTTTAAGTTTTTAAAAAATTCACTAAATAAACAAGTTCTACTGGTCACCTACTTTCACCTGGAACTAGAAGCACCTGATAGGAAATAGATAGCACCCTACGGATAGAAATATTTTAAATCAATTTCTTACAGAATATTTTGTCTAAGCAAGTCATATGGTTTGATGTTTTATAGTAAATGTCTGACTCATAAGTCTGGCTAACCACAAATGGTCAGTAAATGATACTTTCAAATCTATCTTTTTCTAATGGTTTCCTCCTGTGCAATTAACTGCCTCTGAAAAGCCACTGGGAGCATCAGCTTTGGGTTGGTTCCTACTCAATGGTATAAAGAAACAACAGTGCTTTATGACTGGGCATACAATTGTCTAAAAGAACTGTGCACATATAACACGACATACTCTAAATAATCAGTGTCAGGACTGGACAAATAATTGGTAGTACTCACCAAAAACAAAACCAAACAACACTAACCAGTTGTTCTGAAGTCAGTTCCAACTATGGTGACCTCATGTAGCCCTTATGTGAAATGAGAGGAACAAAAGCTGGGGAATGATTAGAAGAATGGATAAAGGCCTTGGCCCATCTTGGTTTTGGCTTTGTATCATGTCTCTCTTATTACTAATTTTGCAATCGTAAGCAAGTAATGTAAGACAGAGCTTTCGTTGCCTTATCTGAAAAAATTGGCCCATTAAGAATGAATAGATAATAAATACTCCACTGGAATGAGTGAAAGGAAGGACATTCAGAAAGAAATGGACAATATTGTCATGTGCATGACAATAAATAGTCGTATTAGGTGAAAGGGGGGGAGGTGTGCATGAATTAATGAACAATTAAAATAAATATGAAATGTAAAAATTTTAAAAAGAATTCATTATATTCTTCTAAGGGACTACTAACAAATACTTTTTTTAGTAGAGCATTTAGTCAAGTGTCTATCACAAAATTGAGGTTAACATGAGCTGCCGTTTTTATTAACAGAGTGAAAGGATCCAGAATCTACCTCTGTTTGATTTTTATGAGTATGCCTTCGTGCATTTTCTGCAAAAAGGCAGTTCTCTCAGCCTAGTGAATACTCAGCCAGAGGGGAAAGTAGATCAAAAGAGGTAGCAACTGTGGTTTCTGGCATCAAGTGCATGTGCTGGAGGTCAGATGGCTTACAAAGCCACCTGAAAGCTGTGTTAACCCAGAAGCAAACAAGCCTGAGAATAACAACCAAGGTCCTGAGCTCCTCATGGGGCTCAAATGAGCTTTCTAACTTCTTCCTTCTTCCATTTCCTCATCTTTAAAGCAAGCAGTTGATCAAATGCTTCTGGTTCCTGGTAGCTCTAAAAGCACCACTATTTTATTATTCTAATTCAGTCTCACTGTATTTGAGTGGGTTTGCATTCCCTCTATTAATGAAGCACTGGCTCCTTTATATATCTGAGATAACAAAGATGATAGTAATCTTGGTCTTCCTATCAGCCACTGTTATGCAGCTTCAACTGCTAAAAAAATGCAAGAGTGTATGTGGAGAGGGAATGGTCAAAGGGAGACACCTGCTTTTCAGGTCATGATATATGATGCTTTAGTTAGCTCCAAGAATCTTAAGAAATCCTTTGTTTAAAAAAGGGGGAGGGAATGAAAAACTGTTATTCATTTGTCAACTTTACTGGAAGAAATCTAATAGTCTGGTTATTAGAGATTTTACATCCTCTTACACAGAAACAGGGAGTTTTCCGGCCCAGTAGTAAGAAGCTACACTGCAAACCCAAAGGCATGTGGTTTAGGTCCACCAGCTCCACTGCAGAAGGATGGGCAATTTCCTCTCGTGCAATTTACTGCCTCTGAAAACCTGCTAGAGGGTCAGTTATGAGTCGGTTCAGACTTGATAGCACACGGCAACAGCAAGAGGTAGAAACAGTATGTCTCAACGTCTTCCCTTCCGTAGCTTGTATGTCTCTAAAATTTAGACTGGTTTAAACTTACATAATTGTACAAGTTTCAAGGACTCTGCAGAGTGTTCCCATAAAGAATAGCAGAAATGTGAGCCCAGGGAAATGTCTCTAAAAAGAATGCTTCATTTGCTGTGAAAGTGGACTAGAAATGTAGAGACAAATAAAACCCCAGTGAGGAATGCTGGCTGAAAAGGACTAAACCGACAAGAAGGGGTAACATCAGAAAATATGAGAATTGCACAGGTGGAAGCTGGCTCAAGCTAAAAGGAGGAAAAGCTTTGCTGTAGGTCCCAGTTAGTCATTCACAACCCACCAGCAAGCCGATCCCTGGTCCTCTGCGCTGGAACTCAAAACTGCCTGCTGTGTCTGTGCTCTGGGCACCAAACTAAATATACTGCCACAACTACTCCAGTTAATGCTGACATTTTGATATAGCACTGTATCAAGCAGTGATCATTGTTTTCAAATTCTTTGCACAGTGTATCAGTAGAAACATGCACTCAAATGAGTATTAATTATTTAATATTTTTATTTACATTTGCCTTCAAGTGCTTCTATTTAAAGCATCTTAAAAGACTATAAAATTAAATCTTCATTTGATTTATTGCAGATTGTATAATAAAATTTGGTAAACATTAACAAAAGAGCTATGATATTCTTTGAAGTGGTTTTTTGGCATCTCAAGGTCTTTCGTGGGTATGTTTCCACAGGGATTACTTTCAGTATTATAACAGAAGTAATGGGAAAATGCTTTACACATAAGTTTAACAGAAATCTTTCCTTAGAACCCGCCAGCCTTTCCACAGGAAAAAGATGAGCAATCTGTTCCCATCCAATTTTAAGCCTCAGAAACCAAGTGGAAGGTCAGTTATGAGTCAGTTACGACATCACAGAAATGAGTTGAGAATTTTCTCAGAAGCAAAATTACCACACCTTTTTCTCCTGGAGCTGAGAGATTCAAACCAGTGACCCTCTAGCAACCAATTAGCGTAACTGCTATACCACCAGACCTCCTTCATCCAAACATAAATGATGCTACTTAGTTAAAATATATCGTCCACATAATTAAAATTATATAAACTTCTTGTTTATGAAAATGGTAGTCTTACCTTTTCAAGTTGATTCATTTTGGTGAAACATAGTGCTCTGTTATAAAATGCTATGTAATTGTTCTTGTCCATGTTGATAGCCGTAGTTAAGTCTGAAATTGCTAGTTTATACATCTACAAAGGAAACATGATCAGATGAGGACAAACAATAATGGATTCGTTTCATTTTAAAATAAATTCTTGATTCTTTCACAGGTTTTGGAACAGACATTTTACACTGCCCCCTGTGAATCAACTGTGAAGTTAAACAGGCTAATATTTCAGAGAGTTAATTAAGAGGACCTCCTAGTAGGAATTATTATAGTTTCTAGCACTTGCAAATAAAATATATGAACAAACTTAAATCAATCATTATTGAGGTTGCATTGTAACAAAGAGAAAAGCTTCCATATTGGTAAAAAAAAGCGAGCTAAATTCATCTAGCAAAATCACCAGAGCCTCCTCTCGTGTCACTCATTCTGTCATAGCGCATAATTGTAATGTTTTCTACCCACGTTCTCGTTTGCTTCCTATTTGAATCTTCTCTGATACCTTATATCATCCATTTCTATAGATAGTAATTTTCATGGAATTAACATGTAATGCAAGGTCTTACTTTTGCTTTAAGGTATTATTTGCAAAATATTTCATATGAAATAGCTCCAATAAAAAGGTCAGAAAAGGAAAATAGGGAGAAACAAAGTATTCCTGGAAATATCAGATGTAGTGGTGCTATTCCCATGCTCTACGAACCAGTAATTACCATTAAAAACTAATTATAGGTTCAAGCACTTATTTTTTTAATTTAGTTGTTGCATATCTGTTGTGTATTATTGAGTCTGAACTGACCCATACCCAACCCTCCACTGGGTTTTCAGACACAGTTAATTGCATAGGAAAAGACTGCTCATCCTTTCCCTGTGGAAAAGTTGGTGTGAACCATGTGCCTTTCAGATTACAGCACAGTTTCTTACCACTTGGTCACCATGTATTATTTTAAATAATTAGCAAAAAATGAAAAGACTAAAATGTCCAGTAGCGAAGTAGTTTAAAATATGCAGATTATTTTGGAAATCGTAAATCTGCCTTCAAAGATAAAAAAGCAAGATACAGTACAAAATTACATAAGTAGCATAATTCCAATTCTACAACATGTATGTCATGAAGTATCAGGAGGAAAACATTAATCAAAAATATATTTTCCAAATTATTTATGATTAATATAATGTTGTGTTGTTTTTGTGTACCGTAGAGTCAGAATCAACCCATACCTGACTCTCCAGTGGGTTTTCAGAAGCAGCTGATTGCTCGAGAGGATATTCCTCATTCTCCCTTGGAGCAACTGGTAGATTTGAACCATGTGCCTTTGGGATTGCAGTGCAACGTCTCACCACTAAGCCACCAGAGCTCCTTATACTTTATTAAAAATAATCGTTGTTGTTGTTGGTGGTGGTGGTGATGGTTGCCGTTAAGTCAAGCATTACTCATAGAGACCCTATGAACAAAAGACCTGAAGTCTTTCTGTAACTACTGTCATTTCTCAAAGTGTTATTTAAAATGTAAATGTGACAATTTTGTGGGGAAATGACCAATTAAAATATCTTCTGCAGCACTGTGGATGTGTACTGTTCTTTATAATTCTGCCTTTCTTACCAGGTTGAAACTCTTATCACAGAGAACAAAAGGAAATGCTCCTTTGCACCCTGAAAACTCAATCGCCCAGCCTTAAATCCCAGTTAAAGAGGCAGGAAATGGCCCTACCTTAGTGTAGTATTTCAGAACTCCTCTGTAGAGATAGGCACGGACACTCTGAGGATAAATTTTTATAGCCTCATTACAATTTAAGATTGCTTTGGAGTATCTGCCTTTCAAACCATAGTAGGCACCTCTGCTTAAATATGCCTTATCAGAAAGAGAAGGAAATCAGAAAGAAATGTTTTAATAACAGCATCAATTTAACCAAAATACACAGTAATTTAAGTTAATCTATGCCTTCCACAGTTGATATAAGATCACTCTCTTTTTTTACCAAAAAATTCAAATGCAATAATTGAGAAAACTATACAGTGAATCCATACATCATTACTACATTGAATAAACTTTAATATTTTGCCATATTATCTATTTCCACTGAAAATAAGTTATAGAAGTCATGATTTTTCACCTCAGATCCCTCAGCATGTTCCTCTTGTGAAGAAAAGCATTAGCTCACAGACACAAAGCCACCAAGAAAAAAAAAAGTTATTGCCTAAAATCAGCGAACTCTCCATATTTAAATTCTCCAATTAAGAAAAAAATATGGGTGTTTTATGTTGCTGTTGTCAGATGTCCTTCAGTCAATATCTACTCATAAAGCCCCTATATACAACAGAACAAAACATTTCCCAGTCCTGTACTATCTTTGAGTCTAATGTTGAAAACATTGTGTCAGTGCATCTCATTAAAGGATTTTATCTTTTTCTCTGACCAAGTTGCACCTAATCCAAGCCATAGTCTTTTCAATCACTTTCTATGCATCTGAAAGTTGAATAATGAATAAGGATGTGGAAGGAGAAGCAATGACTTTGAGTTGGAGTGTAAGAAAAGAGTACTGTCTACCCCAATGACCGTCAAAAGAACAATCAAGTCTTAGAGAAATTGCAATCAGAGTGCTCCACAGAGGCAAGGATGGTGGAAGTTCCTCTAACTCACTTTGGGTGTGCTGTTGGAAGGTATCAACCCCTGGGAAAACACATCATGCTGAGAAAGGTGGGGTGTCAGAGAAAGAGAGGAAGACTCTCACCGAGATGGACTGACACAGTGACTGTAACAGCAGGGTAAAGTATATCCAAGAAGGATGGTGCAGGAGAGAGCAGGGTTCAGATCTGTTGTTTGCAGGGTCTCTATGAGTCTTAGGTAACCAAATGGCACCTAATAACAATCACAACTACTATTTTACCAAGCAAGGTATCCTTCATTAGGGATTGGCCCCTCCTGATAACATGAGACAAAGACTCTTCATCTTCCCTTCTAAGGAGTGTTCTGACGGTACTTCTTCTAAGACAGGTTTGTTCATTCTTATTCTGTAATGTGGTCTGTAGGAAGTGTCACTGATAACCCAAAGGTAGCACTTCGCTGGCAGTAGACTCCACTAGCAGCTCCACAGGAGAAAGATGGGAAAACTCTTTCCATGGGATTTACAGCCTCTGGAAAACATTCTGGAGAGTTAGCTATGACTAATAAGTGAGTGTTCTTCTGCTCCTTTTTGTTGTTGTTGTGTACTGTTGAGTCAGAAGAGACCTATAGCTGACCCTCCAGTGGGTTTTTAGAGGCAGCTGACCACATGGGAGGAGATTGCCCAATTTCTCATGCAGAACAGCTGGTGGATTCCAACCGTGTGCCTTTGGGATTGCAGTGCAGCTTTTTACCATTAGACCACCAGAGTTCTTATTTGATGGTTAATATTCTTTTCCAACACTATAGTGCAAACACATTATTCTTCAGTTTTTATTCCTTGTTGTCACACATTTGAGTTAATCAAAAATTTGGTTTAGCCCAGGTACACTATAGTTCTTAGAATAACAGCTTTGTTTGTCAACCCTTTAAAGTGGTGTTTTTACAGCAGATTTGCACAATTCATCATTTGATTTCTTGACTGTTGCTTCCATTATCATTGACTGTAAGAAAACAAATTCTTGACAAGTTTCCTCCATTTACCACGATGCTTATCAGTCCCAGGATTTTGTTTCTTTTTTTAAATTTTTTATTATTTTTTATTGTTTTTTATGTGTGTTTATCGTCAAATCTGATCTGACTGATAGAGAAGGAGATTGCCCCTCCTTCTCCAGCAGAGCATCTGGTGGATTCGAACCACATGTCTCTGGGATTGCAGTGCAGCTACTTGCCACTAGGTCACCAGAGCTCCCCTGTTTCTTTTTTTATAATGAGGTCTAATCTATATTGAAAGCTTGAGTCCTTAATCTTTCATCTGTGTTCAGAGATTTTAAAAATCAGGATGTTGTTGTTGTTGTTATGTGCCGTCGAGTTGCTTGTGAATCATAGCAACCCTATGTACAAGAGCCCTAAACTCCGCTCTGTCCTGTGCCAGTCGCGCTGTCTCCGACACACCCATTCCGATTACCCCAGTCACTGAATCAATCCACCTCATAGAGGGCCTTCCCCTCCTGCACTGTCCCTCCACCCTCCAAAGCATGATGTCCCTCTCCAAGGACCGGTCACTCCTTACAACATGTCCAAAGTATGTTAGACGAAGCCTCAGAATCCTTGCCTCCAAGGAGCCGCCCGGTTTAACCTTCTCCAAGATGAATCTGTTTGTTTTCTTAGCTGTCCATGGTACCCTCAATACTCTTCTCCAGCCCCAAAGCTCAAAGGCATCAATTCTTCTTCTATCCTTTCTATCCTCCTTAGTCATTGTCCAACTCTCTGATGCATAACAAGTGATTGCAAGACCATAGTCTGTATCAGGCATACCTTAGTCTCCAGAGAGACACCATTGCTCTTCAGTATTTTGGAGAGGTCCCTAACAGCAGACTTTCCCATCGCAATACGTTTTTTTAATTTCCTGGCTACTGGTGCCGAGATTGTTGTCTGTGGAGCCAAGAAAACTAAAGCTGTGAACAATCTTAATCTCTTCACCATCCTTCCTGATGCTGTCAATTGCTCCAGTGGTGAGAATGCTTGTCTTCTTGACATTGAGCCTCAATCCATACTGAAGGCTGCAGTCCTTGACCCTCTGCAGCAAGCGCTTCAGGTCCTCCTCAGTT
>NW_006399850.1:4682651-4690152 GCF_000299155.1 Elephantulus edwardii | reverse complement strand
TAGGTTTTGCATTAGCACGATCACGTGTTCTGGGATTCCCATTCTTCTCAGAGTCAGCCACAGTTTGTTATGATCCACAGAGACAAATGCCTTTGCATAGTCAATGAAACACAGATATACATTCTTCTGGTATTCCCTGCTTTCAGCTAAGATCCATCTAACATCAGGGTACAATCAAACTTTATCTATTGAATTTTTGTTTCTAATATTCCTTGACTAAAAAAAAAGTGATCTTAAGTAAATAAAATTAATGGTATAAAAATTCTAATTAAGCTTCATTAAATACTATATATATACACACACACAGTTCACAAACTACTTTTATATAATTTGCAAATATCTAGATTGCCTGTTGAAAATAAGCCATTTACATTTCTTCAAGAAGTTGAACATAGAAATTCCATGTGACCCAGCTATTCCATTACTAGAAATATACCCCGAGGAAATAAGAAGTGAGACACAAACTGAGATTTGTACACCAATGTTCACAGCAGCATTATTAACCATTGCAAGAACATGAAAACAGCCCAAATGTCCAACCAAAACTGAATAGATTGAGAAAATGCCCTACATTCACACAATGGAATACTACCCAGCATTCAGAAAAAATTATTTTAAAAAATTCTGTGTTTTTAGGAAAGACTGGAGAGCATTAGGCTGAGTGAATTTAGTCTCACAAGGACAAATACTGCATAAGACCATTATTGTAACAATAGAAGGATAGCTAGTAAAACATGTATGAGAACTCAAGGGGGAGAGGGCCGAGGATGGGTAAGGGTGAAACCACAGGGTTACACATGATGGTGGGCGTGGAGGGAAGTAAATGTGAAGGACCTGAGCGAAAAGACAGGGCAATGATTGTCAAGGTCCAATGTGATTAATTTTATAAAACATAATGCATGAGAATGACTGTATGAAACACTGTGTGACTAAAGAACAGTGTGAAACACAATGTATACGAACTTAGTATGCAATCAATTAAAAAAAATAGGTAAAGGGGAGGGAAGAAAGACATTTAGACCAAAGTCATTTAATACAGATAACTGAATTATGAAAATACAGTTGGAGGAAAAGTATGTAAAAGTAACCAATTCAGTCTATTGGTAGTTTGGCTGCTAACCCAAAGGTCACAGTTCAAAAAGTGCTCTGTAAGCAGTTCAAACCTAACAACAGTCATGGGGAAAACATGGGTCAGCTACGTGTGGGTTCTGATTCCATAGCAATGAGTTTGAGAATAATAATAACATATATTGAAGTCATTTTAGCCAAGTTAACACATTCTGTATTTCACTGAAATTGTTCATTTAAATACCTGATAATGCTTCGGATTCAGGGTAAGTGTACAATTAAAATCCAGGATCGAGTTATCCTTGCCAAGTTTTACTCTACAAAGCCCTCGTTGGTAAAATCCTTCTGCAAATTCAGGATTTGCATTGATAGCTTTTGTAAAAGAATCTAAAGCCTTGAAGAGCAGATCATTAGAAAGCAAATCATTTAGAGAATAGAATACATTATTTTTTAATGTTATTAAAGTATATAGCTGTTTTTGAAAACTTTCATTCCATTGCTTGGTAATTTTCAAGGCATTTCTTCCACTGATCTTGTAGTGCAAACAAAAAGAATATTTATTAACAAATTGGTATAATTTGCTGGCCCTTTATTGCCAGACTAAATCCATGTTATAAAATTATAATATTTTGGGGAACTTTGACGATTATTCTTTAGACCATCTTTATTCAAAAAAGTTACAACAAATAAATTTCTTATCCATGAGAGTCCTATAATGAACCTATAGTTGGAAAATTCCAGAAAAAAATGGAATTGCAAAATTATTCCCAACATAATAAAGCCAAGCTGGATTTGGCTTGGTGGTAAAAAGGACTAAAACATTGACTGTATTTATAATTCTTCTTATATTTACTGGATTTAGTGGAAAAAGTAACTATAGATTTTTCAAGGTTTTTCAAGGCATTGTCTTATGTACAAGAGTTGAAATGGTATGTGTATGTGTGTGTAAAGATGAAATTGTGACATATCCAGTATTTGCCATTAGACAATGTCAATTATTTAACATAGTTACCATAATATTGACAGTTTTAAACTAAGAAATTATACAAAATGTCCAAAGGCTTGGTAAATGCATTATAATTTAATCAAGTGGTTATTAATGAAACCAGTGATCATAAGTAGTTTCCAGCAGATTTGAATTGCTATTCAATTTTCCATTTATTTTATATTACTTTGAAGCACTCAATTTAAAGTACTTATAAATTTAATAAATAAATTCATAGTAATGTGTTGAAAATATTTTACTATAATGTTTCTTACAGTTAGGTTTATTCTTCACATAAGAAACTCAGATTAATATTTGTCTAATATTTATTAATAGATAAACAAGCATCACAGTAACACATGAAGATGTTGATTAATTGAAACCAGGTTCTAGAAATTGCAGAGTGCTGCCTGCCTGCAACATGTCAGTGTTACACAGCCCTGCTAACCTGAAAAGAAAATTTTTATTAGTCATTGTATATATAGTATTCAGAACCATATCGAATTCCAGAAATCATCTCTCAAATCACACATTGCTTTTGCAACTAGACATACAAAATACCATTTGTAAACTGCCTTCTTCCATGTAGCAAAGTCCCAGGTGATACAAACAGTCTGCTGAAGCCAGTATAGCGTTTGATCCTTTATCAGAGCGAGCAAAGATATCCAGTGCCTTTTTAAATGTTCTCACAGCTTCCTGTCGTGGTTTAAAAAAAAAAGGAGAGTAGGAAGGGTTTTTTCCCCACTATCTAACTAGTGTTACAGTCTTATATTTAAACTCTAAGTACACGATACTAACTCATTTCACAAGAGGGAATTCAGATGTGGAAAGATCGTGATCTTGTGACTTATGAATAAGTTACATTCTTAAATCTTCATATCTAATTTATACATAAATTAGATATACACATTAGGTATGTTTCATGTTGTTGTTGTTGTTTTGTGCCTGCAGCTCATAGAGATCCTATGTATAACAGCTCTGAACTCGTTTCTATCTGGACCCAACCTCATTGTCACTGATACACCTTCTCCCATTACCCCAATCACTGAATTAGTCCATCTCATCCAGGGTCTTCCTCTCTTGTACTGTCCCTGTACCCCCCAAGCATGACGTCCCTCTACAAGGACTGGTTCCTCTTGGCAACGTGCCCAAAGTATGTCAGACAAAGCTTCAAAATCCTTGCCTCCAAGGAGCAGCCTGGTTTTACTTTCTCAAGGCTGAACTTGTTTGTTCTAGCAGTCTGTAGCATATTCAATTCTCTTCTCCAGCACCACAATTCAAAGGCATCAATTCTTCTATCATTATTAATCATTGTCCAGCTTTCTGATACACAGTAAGTACAAAGACCATGGCCTGGATCAAGTGTACCTTAGTCTCTAGACTGGCATCGTTGCTCTTCAGTACTCTGGAGAGGTCCCCCTGACAGCAGATTTTCCCAATGCAATTTGTCTTTTGATTTTCTGGCTCCTGGTACTAAGAGTGTTGATTGTAGAGCCAAGCAAACTGAAGCTGTTAACAATCTCAATTTCTTCACCATCTATCATGATGCTGTTGGCCCAGTGGTGAGAATCCTTGTTTTCTTGATGTTGAGCTTCAATCCATATTGAAGGCTGCAGTCCTTGGCCTTCTGGAGCAAATGCCTCAGGCCTTCCTCAGTTTCAACAGACAAGGTTGTGTCTTAATGCATATAGTTAATGAGTCTTCCTCTAATCCTGATGTCACATTCCTCCTTATAAAGCCCAGCCTCCCAGATGATCTGTTTTGCATATAAACTGAAAAGGTATGGAGATAGGATGCATCCCTGGCGGACACCTTTCCTGATTTTGAACCATGTAGTGTTTCCTTGCTTTCTTCTGGACCTCCTGGTCCAAGCATAGGTTTCACATAAGCACAATCAAGTGTTCTGATATGGTTCATTATGGTTCATTACTGTTGTTGTTGTTGTTAAGTGCCATCGAGTCACAGGCGACTCATAGTAACCCTATGAAAAAGAGTCCTTGATGCTTGAGTGCCTTTCATCCTCTCTCCAAGTTCATAGAGTTTCTGGAGACAAGTATTGCAGAAGTGGATGCCACTCCTCCTTCCAAGATATGGTTCATAGAAAGCATTAATTAGTCAAATGTTTATCTGTGTTTAGAATATATACTATCCCTTTCTATTTGGAAAAAAATTAAATATTTCCTGTTACATAACTATATTAAAAGTTCTTAATAGGCTTGGGTTGGGGAGAGCAGAGTTGGTTTGTAACTACAAGTTAACATGATTTAGTCGTTCAGAACCAGAGGACTGTCAGAAGATGACTCACCAGCAAATCTGATCTTAGTGAGTCCACTCAGAGGCCTCTCCCACAAGATGACACATAAGCAGTAAAATCCTTCCTTACTCATGAATTTTTGGAATCATACTTCTCAATTTTAAATCTTCTTTTGTCATAAAGTCAGAAAACAATGCCAAATTTATGACCAACTTCGCAATAATCTTTCTGAGTGTAATATTGTGAAACTACTTAGGGAAGAGTTACCTCTGATAATTTAACCAACCTTTATTTTATCTTCTCCACTCTCAATGAAACTTCATTGGTATCAGAAAACAAAACTATCATTGATAACAACCCATTTGAATATTATAGTCAAAATAGTTAACACTCTTTAATTAAAAAATTTCTTTCCTATTAGAAATGTCATTTAATAGTCAACTATATACAAATGTCACTTGATAATTAATAATTGTATCCATAAAAATAGTAATGCTTTCTACTACATGCTCCATATCCTCAATTGCATTTAATTGATAAAAGATAAAATGACATTTTATTTGGATATGCTATTCATGCTAGAGAGCACTTTATGCTTACCACTAGGGTGGCCTTGAAACTGACCTGCAATCTTGAAGGTATATGGTTCAAATCCACGAGCTGCTCTGTGGGAGAAGGATGGACAATCTCCTCCTATGGGATTAATTACCTCTGAAAACCCACCAGAAGGTCAGCTATGGGTCGGTTCCGACTCTATGGTAAACAACATTCATCCTTTCTTGCTAGCTAATCCACATGTTTAAAACAACCTCAATATCCATTCTCTTTTCTTCACTTATACCACATAGACTTGTGATAGAGGATATAGCTCATTTTCTAAATTTTCCTTGTTTCTACTATTTCCTTCCTTTTGGGGGATCTCTGCCCCTTCACTGCCTCCTTGAATTCATAAATCTACTTATGTGTTCGTTTGATTCCAATTATAGTAAGTAGACAATCATATGATCTCAAATGCTGAAGATGAAAAGGTGAGGAAAAATGGGGTTGCTTTCATAGTCAAAAAGTCATTTCTAAATCCATCTTGAAATAAAATGTTGTGAGTGACAAGATAATATCCACATGCATAAAAGGAAGTCCAATAAGTACCACTATCATTCAAATATATGCACCAACAACTAGAGCCAAAAAAGGAGGAAATAGAAGATTTCTACCAACTTTTGCAGTCAAAAAATCAATCAGACATGCAATTAAGATTGTTGTTGTAGCCGCGAAGAGACCCGGGAAGAGCCAACAGTCTGCCAGCCACCACAGAACTTCAGAGGGAGCACGTGTGACCCCATAGGAGCTACGACTACCCACCACTGTGTGACCCCCCCTGCAGCCCGCGCCTGCGTGACCCCAACACACAGGGTGCTGCTGCATAAACCCCGAGCAGCGCCCAAGCCCCGCCCCCTACCTCTTGGTGGTAGTGTCCAAGCCCTGTGCTCCTTTGCCCCCCCCCCGTCCCTTGCTCCTCCCAATTCCCCCACCCCCCTTGCAGCTCCACAACCATGCACCTCAGCCTCTGCCACAGCCCTGTGACCTCAGGGCACCACCAAGGATCCAGCCATCACCCGGAGCTATCAGCCAAGCGGCTGTGGAACTAATCTGGCAGGAGAAAGGCCGGTAGGATCCTGGCTGGGTTTACTGGGGCATTGCTGATTACCTGGAAGAGCAACTAAGGGCATACCCACTGGTGGGGAATTTGGCTGAGCTCTCTTGGGCTATACCAACTGCCCAAAACAAGCCAGCCAGCTGGCTTCTGTGGAGTCTGCAGACCAGCCAGAGGCTAGCGGGCCGGTGGGAATTTGACTTGACTTTTCAGATCCTGTCGGATCCAAGACTCTGCTGGAGCAGGGGCTGTTGTGTGAGGGCACCTTCATAGGTGCCACTAGGCAGGGAACACTAAGAAAACCATTGGGTAGCAAACAGACAGCAGGAATTTGAGTAGGGACGCCAATTGTGAGCACACTGAGACAGCAGAGCTTTGAGCAAGGTCCCCCAAGTGTTTGACCTGCCATTGTGAACACCCCAACCTTTTGCCTGCCTCACCCCAGTTGGCTCCACATGAGTGCCTACACATCTGGGCAATCAACTTGCCTTTAATCGGGAGCACCTTGACCTGCCTTACCAATAAGAGATTGCCCTAGCAGGCTCTGAACTGACATTTCTCTGAAGTCAGAAATTCAGAGAAACACACAAGTTCGGTAGCTGCCCAGCTGATCTCAAGAGCATTGTCTTCAGATCAAGAACATATCAATGTCTCGAAGAAAGCAAACTATCCCACACAATACACAAGAGCAAAGCAAGATGTCAATCACAAAGGGCGACACAATATCAGTGGATTCCCTGAAGCAAGAAAGGCTCATGGAAATTTCTGACACAGAATTTAAAAGAGGAGTGACTGAATATATCCAATGGATGAAAGACAAACTTGATGAATTACAGGATACTACAAGCAAAGACCAGGAGAAGCTCAAAAACACAATGCAAAACATTGCAAAGAAAACAAATGAGGCATTAGCAGCAATGGAAAAACAACGATCCACCATTCAAAATATAAGGTCCAATGTTTCAGAGGCTGTCAACATGATGGAGGGACATATGAGCAGAGTTGATGAGATGGAACACAGAATCAGTGAAATTGAAGACAAAATTGTTGCCACTGATCTGCTAGAGGAAAAAACAAGGAAAAAGAAGAAAACCTAAGAATAATGTGGGACACCATCCAGAAAAATAACAAGCGAATCATTGGAATCCCAGAAAAGGAAGAAGCAAGTAAAGGCACTCAAAAAATTGTGGAAGAATTACTAGAGGAAAACTTCCCAGGCATAACAAAGAATGAGAGAATATGTATTCAGGAAGCTCAGCAAACACCATATAGATTAGACCCCAAAAGAAAAACATCAAGACATATCATAGTTAAATTTTCCAGAACCAAAGCTAAGGAGAGTATCCTGAAAACAGCAAGGGAGAAACAAAGAGTAACCTATAAGGGAGAACAGATAAGATTAAGTGCCAATTTCTCAGCAGAAACCATGCAGGCAAGAAGAGAGTGGGAGGACATATATCAAACACTCAAAGAACACAACTGTCAACCAAGAATACTGTACCCAGCAAAATTATCCATCAAATATGAAGGAGAGATCAAGATA
>NW_006399850.1:4665645-4680454 GCF_000299155.1 Elephantulus edwardii | reverse complement strand
AAGTGGGGAAATGACAGTCTTTTTAACAAATGGTGTTGGAAAAATTGGAAAAGTATCTGCAAAAGACTCAAGCAAGACCCACACCTCATTCCATACACAAAAACCAACGCGAGGTGGATCATGGACTTAGGACTAAAACCAAGGACTATAAACTTCATTACAGAAAAACTAGGAACAACATTAGAAGTCCTAATCCACAACATAAACAATCTCCCAAGTATCCCGAAAAACCTACAACCAGGAGAAGATAAAGTAGATGGATGGGATCTTCTAAGACTCAAATCCCTAGGCACATCCAAAAATTTCTCCAACAGGGTAAAAAGGGAAGCCACCGACTGGTAAAAAGTATTTGGTAATAACATATCAGATAAGGGACTTATGTCCAGAATTTATGAAATACTTGAGCACCACAACAAAATAAAGGTAAATAATCCAATAGAAAAATGGGCACAGGATATGAACAGGCACTTCACTGAAGAAACATTCAGATGGCTAACAAGCACATGAAGAAATGTTCAAAATCCCTAGCTCTAAGAGAGATGCAAATTAAAACTATGAAATATCATCTCACCCCAGTCAAAATAGCAAAATTTAACAGAATAGCAAGCAACAAATGCTGGTGAGGTTGTGGAGAAACTAGAACCCTTATTCACTGTTGGTGGGAGTGTAAAATGGTGCAACCCTTGTGGAAGGTGGTATGGTGCTTTCTCAAAAAGTTGCAAATAGAGATACAATTTGACCCCGCAATTCCATTACTGGGAATATGCCCTGAAGAGACCATAACTGACATCCAAGGAGATATATGCACACCAATGTTTATTGCAGCTTTGTTCACAATAGCAAGGAGTCGGAAACAACCTAGGCACCCATCAACAAACGAATGGATAGAGAAGCTGTGGTATATTAGCATAATGGAATACTATGCTGCATTGAAAAACAAGGAATATTATTCAATATTATGCAATATTATTCAAAATGGTTGTCTCTTTAGAACATTATGCTGAGTGAAATATCCCAGTCACAAAAGGACAAATATTGCATGGTGCCACTGTTATAGAACGGGACTGACCTTGGGGTTGGGGAGAGACTGAGTAAGATGGGTTCAATAATGTATACTACACTGGAACAGAGGAGGGAGAAAATTTTAAAAGAGATATGTGATTAGGTATTTCTGTCATGACAGGAGTCTAGAGCGATGGCTACATGGTGGAGTGGACCCGGGGGAGGGCTTGTAAAACAATGAAAGAATTTTTCTTTTACTTTTCCAAGAGGGTATTGTGCTGTGGAGGAGACTTGGGAGGGGACAAATGTGCAACAATCAATGAATGGAAATCCAAAGCCTCTGTAAATTTTTACTGAAATTAATAACAAATTTAATTTTTTTAAAAAAAGAATTAAGTTAGAGTAAGGATGGCAATGGATTTATAACTGCTCATGCTAATAACATTATATCGTGGCATGGAGGAGAAATAGTGGAAATGTATCCACATTTACAATATTCCTCTTACCAAAACCATTTATGGAAAATAGGAACTGCATTGGAGCATGTATCTCTGGATTGGAAATGATGATATTGTTAATATTTCTAGCCTTAAAAAGATTATAATGTTCAAAATTATTTGCTATTCATTTCTTTAAATCTTTTCCTCTTTTAACAACTGGGATCTAGAGGGAAGAGAAAAGACCAGAGAATGGCCAAAATTATTGGGGCAGCTATTGCTGCCAGTTTAGGGCCTGTGTCAGGAAAAGAAAGTTTTACTCATATACAGTTCCACCCAAAGGTAATAAAAGAGGTCAGAATTGCTTCCACTGTGGAAATCTGGGCCACTTCAGTAGACAGTGTCACATATGAGAGCCACAGGCAGGCAAGGGAGTATAGAGGAAGCTCCCACTCACTTGCTTTAAGCGTGGATCTGAACGACACCTGGCCAAGGGTGGCCCACATCAGGTCCTTGTGGCTGACAGGACTGACAGGCCCCAGCTCCCAGCTGGAAACAAAAGAGGATGCTTCAATGATTTAGATCCTCCCAGAAGAGCTATGGGTGAGCATTAACATTACTGATAAGTATATTCGTTTTCTCCTGGACACAAGAGCCTACTATTTGGTCTTAAAAGCCTTCTGAGGTCCCAACTCTTCTCACTGTTTCTTAGTTGTTGGAATAGACGGAAAACCTCATAAGCAGTTCCTTACTTCACCTCTGCCTTGCATGCGGACTTCCAAGTTGTAAAACAACCCAGTGGTAGATGGAATTTGCCCCAGGACTTAAGAACAATAAATGACATAGTTGTGCCTCTATATCTTATGGTTCCTAACCTTTATACTATAATGGACAAAGTGCTAGCCAATAGGCCTTTTATTGTAAGAACTACCTTCCCTCTGTAACTTGATTTGTGCCACTGTTAGAGCTTCTACTTGGAATATTAGTGCTTTTTAATTTTTGGCTCATGTACTTTTAACTTGTTAGTTAAATTTGTGTCTTCTAGGCTGCAATACTTCCATGATACATCTTCAAGGATACGAACATGTACAGCTAAGCACAATTGATAACAGTGCATCTAAATTCCAAAATCAATCTCCATAATAGTCTATGTGTTTCCTATTGCCAAAAGGGCCCTTTAGAATAGTGAGAGAAGATCTTCACCCTGAAACCTACGGCATCCCTTTTCAGCAGGAAGTAGCTAAGAGAATATGCCATCCCCTTTTCCTTATGAATCAGGGTGAAGTCTCTCTCAGGGAGGAGTGATAGGGAATGGCAAAGGACACACTGATAAAGAAATTAATCAGAACTGGTTTTGACAAGCACTGTGGCAATTGGACAATTAAAACAGACTTTCAGGGGGGGGGGAAGAAGAAGGAACTGGGGAGGAGGGTAGAGAAAATAGTGCAACAATGAATGAATTAAAACCCAAAATCTCTGTAAATGTTCATTAAAATTAATGAAATTTAATAATAAAAAATTTTTCAAAAGGTTGTTGTTGTTATGTGCTGTCGAGTTGCTTGCCACTCATAGCAACCCTATGTACAACAGCCCTAAACTTTGCTCTGTCCTGTGCCAATTGCATGGTCTCCAATACACCCATCCCAATTATTCCAGTCGCTGAATCAATCCACCTCATAGAGGGCCTTCCCCTCCTGTGCTGTCTCTCAACCCTCCCTAGCATGATGTGGCTCCCCGAGAACTGGTCCCTCCTTACAACATGCCCAAAGTATGTAAGACGAAGCCTCAGGATCCTTGCCTCCAAGGAGCAGCTTGGTTTAACCCTCTCCAGGATGAATCTGTTTGTTTTCTTAGAGGTCCATGGTACCCTTAATACTCTTCTCCAGCACCACAGCTCAAAGGCATTAATTCTCCTTCTTATACTACCTAGTCATTGTCCAACTCTCTGACTCAATCAAGATACATTAATAATAATGGGTGACTTGATTGCAAAAGTTGGGAACAGAGAAGAAGAATCAGTAGTTGGAAAACTTGGTGACAGAAATGAAGCTGGAGATAGAATTAAAGAATTCTGTATAATCAATGATTTATTCATTATCAATACTTTTTTATAAGAAACATAAATGGCAGGCTATACACACGGTTTCACCTGATGAATTTCTAGATATCAGCTGTGAAAACTAGGCCAGATGCTGATTGTGGAACAGACCACCAACTACTCATATGCAAGTTCAAGCAGAAACTAAAGAAAATTAAATCAATCAACAGTAAGAAAAATTTTATCTTGAGTCTATCCTACTTAAATTTCAAGACTATCTCAGGAACAGGTTTAAGGCCTTTAACACTAATGAACTAAGACCAGATGAGCTATGGGAAGACATAAAAAATAACATCAATGAAGTAGACAGAGGAAGAAGAAAAGATCAAGATGGATGTCAGACAAGACTTTGAATTTTTCACTAGAGTGCTGAGAAGCCAAAGCAAAGAGAAGAAATCAAGAAATTAAGGAGCTGAACAGAAGATTTCAAAGAGCAGGGTGGGAAGACAAAGCAAAGTATTATAATGAAATGTGCAAAGAGCTGGAGTCAGAAAATCAAAAGGGCCAAACTCGCTTGGCATTTCTTAAACTGAAGAAACTAAACAAAGTTATAGAGATATGACACATTCCTGGCCTACGCCTTTCCTGATTTTGAACCATGTAATGTGTCCTTGCTCTGTTCTGATGACTGCCTCCTGGTCCAAGAATAGGTTTCACATACGTACAATCAAATTTTCTGGGATTCCCGTTCTGCTCAGAGCCAGCCACACTTTGTTGTGATCCACATAGTCAAATGCCTTTGCATAGTCAATGAAACACAGGCATTCCTCTGGTACTCTCTGCTTTCAGCCAAGATCCGTCTAACATTATCTATAATATTCCCAGTAGTACCACAGCCTCTTCTAAACCCAGACAGTACAGTTCTCTGTTGATGTGATGCTTTAGTCATTTTTGGATAGTTTTCAACAAAATCTTGCTTATATGTGATATTAATGATGTTGTTCAAGAATTTCTGTGCTTTGTCAGGTCACTTTTCTTGGTGGGAACAAATATGAGATCCACATGTATAGTCACCATTTGTGTTTTTTGTAAAAGGTGTTTCCAATGAATAAATAATTGATTGTTCAAAATTCTATTATTCTATCTGCACACTTATTTCTGTCACCCAGTCCATATTTTCTGACTACTGGTACTTTTTCCTTCTTCCCAATTTTTCTATTCCAATCACCAACTATTAGTAATGAATCTTGGTTGTATGTTCAATAGATTTCAGGCTACAAAATTTGGTAGAAATAAAAAGTTGTTAGAAATCTTCTATTTCCTCCTTTTTTGGCTTTAGTTGTTGGTGTATATATTTGAATGATAGTGGTATTAGCAGGTCTTCCTTGTATGTATGTGGATGTTAGCCTGTCACTCAGTAGATCAAGAATCAGTCATCTTTTTTAAAAAATGTCTTTCTTACTATTAGCCTCATTTTTCTTCACTTTTTTATTCCTTGCATTGTAAGTCACATTCTTGCAATTGTTGTTGCTATGTGCCGGAGAGTCACTTGTGACTCATAGCAACTCTATGCACAATCGCTCTGAACCCTGCTCTAACCTGAGCCAGTCTTACTGTCTCTGACACACCTACCCTCATTACCCCAGTTACTCTGCCAATCCATTTTATTTGAAGTCTTCCTTCCTTGCCCTATCCTTTGACCTTTCCAAGCAAACTCTTCTCCAAACACAGCCCCTCCTTGACTACATAACCAAAGTATGTGAGACAGAATCTCAAAATCCTTTCCTCCAAGGAACAGCTTCTTTCCCCCTCTCCAGGACAGACTTGTTAGTGTTCCTGGCAGTCCGTGGTATGTTCAAAACTCTTCTCCAGCACCACAGCTCAAAGGCATCAAATCTTCTTCTGGCATCCTTGGTCACTGTCCAGCTCTCTCTTATAGTAGTGCTTTGTAATTTCCTTTGTATAGGTCTTTGTGGTTCTAGTTAGATTTGTTCCTAAGTATTTCATCTTGTGGCTAACTCTTGTAATTGGTATTGTTTTCCTTATTTCCTTTTCCATGTTCTTTGCTACTGTAGAGAAGTTCACCTGATCTTGTATTGTGTTATTTTAATGACTTGGTACTATGTCCAACAGTTTCTTTACTGAATCTTTAGGATTTTCTAAATATACTTGAATTGTTGTTATCACATCATCTATAGAGAGAGAGGTAATTTTACTTATTCTTTGCCAATTTGAATGCTTCTTATTTTCCTCCTCTTCCCTATCGCTCTCACAAAGATTTCTAATCCAATACTGAGTAAGTGTGGTGAGCAGTCATCCTTGTCTAATTCCTGTGCTCAAGGGGAATGTCTTCAATCTCTCTCCATTGAAGATGATGTTGGCTCTTGGTTTAGAGTATATTATTAATTATATTGAGGAATTTTCACTCTATTCTTAATATGTTGAGTGACGTTATCAGAAAAATGTGTCTATTTTTCATCAAAATTCCTTTCACCATCAATAGAGATGATCATGTGGTTGTTATCCTTTGTTTTATTGATGTGGTGAACTACACTTGCTGTTTTTCTTATTTTGAACCATCTTTGCATGTTGTTATGAATCCCACTTGGTCAAAATGTATTAGTATTTCTATATGTTGTTGGATTCTATTGGCCAGGATTTTGTTGGAGATTGGCCTATAGTTTTCTATGTCGGTGGTGTCTTTACCTGACTTTGGTATTAAGGAAATGTTTGCTTTATAGAAATGAGTCTGGGGATATTTCTTTTTTTTTTTCTGTTTTCTGAAATGATTTATGTAGAATTGGTGACAGCTCGTCTCTAGAGGATTGTTTGGCAAAACTTATTGTTAAATCCATCTGGTCTAGGCCTTATTTTTTTTGTTCAGAGTTTTTTATTACCTATTCTATTTCTTCTTTTGAGATGGATATGTTCAGGTATTCTACTTCAGTCTGTGTCAGTTTGGGTAGGCTGTGAGTTTCTAGTTATTTTTCCATTTCCTCTAGGATTTCATGTATGTTTAGTTTTTCATAAAATTATGTTATTATCCTTTTTATTTCAGTTTATTTTCTTGTGGCATTGCCGCTTTAATTTCTTATTTGGATTATATGTATTTTCTTTCTTTTCCTTTGTTAGCTTTCCCAGTGGTTTGTAGGTTTTACTGATCCTTTGAAGAACCAACTCTTATTAATAGTTTCAATTGTCTCTTTTCTAGTCCATTTCTTTCTACACTAATTTTTATCATTTTCTTTCTTTTAAATGTTGGCAGGATTACTTGCTGTTCTTTTCCTATTGGAGATTTTGGGTATTTCTTCCCTTTTGATATATTTGCTTATTGCTATGACTTGCCTTCTAAGTACTGGTTTTGCTCTATTCCAGAGGATTTGGTAAGTTTTGTTTTCATTCTCATTTGTTTCAAGACCATTTTTTTACTTCATTCTTAATTTCTTCTAGTTTTCTTGGCTCCACAGTCAACACTCTTGGCACCAGTAGCCAGGAAATTAAAAGACGTATTGCCATGGGACAGTCTGCTGTTAGGGACCTCTCCAAAGTACTGAAGAGCAATGGTGTCTCTCTGGAGACTAAGGTGCGTCTGATAAAGGCTGTGGTCTTCGCAATCACTTGTTAGGCATCAGAGAGTTGGACAATGACCAAGGGGGATAGAAGGAGAATTGATGCCTTTGAGCTGTGGTGCTGGAGAAGAGTATTGAGAGTACCATGGATTGCTAGGAAAACAAACAGATTCATCCGGGAAAAGGTTAAACTGGGCAGCTCCTTGGAGGCAAGGATTCTGAGGCTCCAATAACATACTTTGGACATGTTGTAAGGAAGAACCGGTCCTTGGAGAGGGACATCATGCTTGGTAGTGTGGAGGGACAGCGCAGGAGGGGAAGGCCCTCTATGAGGTGTATTGATTCAGTGATTGGGGTAATCGGGATGGGTGTATTGGAGATGGTGCAATTGGCACAGGACAGAGGAGAGTTTAGGGCTGTTGTACATAGGGTCGCAATGAGTCACAAGCAACTCAACGGCAAGTAATGACGACAACAACAACAGCAACCCACTCGTGTTCAAGCAGGGTCTTCATTAGCTTCCAGATAAATGGTTTTTTCTCCTTTATTCTCTTGTTATTTATTTCTAATTTTAAAGCATTATGATCTGAAAATATGCATTGTATTATTTCAACATTTTTTAATTATTCAGACTTGCTTTGTGACCTCAGATGCACTCTATTCTGAAGAATGTTCCATGTGAACTGGAGAAAAAGAAATACTGAGATTTTTTTTGGGGGGGGATGTATTACCTATATTACTCTTAGATCAAATTGGTTATTTATATAATTTAATTCTTGAACATCTTTGTTGAAATTTTTTTTCTGATCATTCTAGCTTTCCTTGAGAGTGATGCGGGAGAAGAGTATTGAATATACTATGGACTGCTGGGAGAACAAATATGTTCCCCCTGGAGTGGGGGAAACCAGTCTCCTCCTTGGAGGCTTTGTCTGACATATTTTGGGCATGTTGCAAGGAAGGACTAGTCCTCAGAGAGGAGCATCATGCTTGGAAGCGTGGAAGGACCGTGCAAGAGAGAAAGAGCATCTATGAGATGGATTGGCTCAGTGACTGGGATAATAGGAGTAGGTGTGTTTTTTCTCCAATGACTAAGATCCTTCCTAATAACATGTCCAGAGTACCCATGATTTGAAGTATCACCATCCTTGATTCTAAAGAGCAGTCTTACTATATAATTAGTGATAGATTTGTTTGTTATTCTTGAAGTCTACGGTATATG
Source organism: Elephantulus edwardii (assembly GCF_000299155.1). Lineage (NCBI taxonomy): Eukaryota > Metazoa > Chordata > Mammalia > Macroscelidea > Macroscelididae > Elephantulus > Elephantulus edwardii. Next base: position 4,672,189 of record NW_006399850.1, on the reverse strand, counting down.
CAATATTCTTTACCAACACCTTAATGTAAATCTATAAATTTTTTTTTGGTCTTTTGTCATTGTTGTTAGGTAATGCCATGTCTATCATGCTCCTAGGAACCCTGCAAATAACAGATCTGAGCATTGCCCAATCCTGTGCCAGCTTCATCATCTCTGATATACTTGAGCTTATCAATACAGTTATTGTGTCAACCCATCTTATTAAGGGACTTTCTCTTCTTTGCCAATCTTGCATCCTTCTAAGCATGATGTCTTTCTCTAAGAACCAGCTTCTTATAACAATATGCCCAAAATATGTGAGTTGAAGTTCACCACCTATGCCTCTAAGGAGCACACTGGTTGCACTTTCACCAAGACAAATTTGTCTGTTCTCTTGGTAGCTTATGGGATATTCAGTACTTTTCTCCAACACTACAACTCAAAGGCAGTGATTATCCTTTGTCATCTTTAGTCATTATCCAACATTCAGACAAATAGCAAGTAATTTAAAAGACCATGGTCTGGATCAGGTGCACCTTAGTCATCAAACTGACATCATTGCTCTTTTGTATTTTGAAAAGGTCCTTTGATAGTAGATTTTCCCAATGCAACATGACTTTTGATTTCTTGACTACTGGGGCAAAGGTGTTGATTGTGAATCCAAGTAAGATGAAATCATTAACAACTTCAATCTTTTCTCTGTTTAACAACTTCAGTCTTTTTTCCATTTATCACAATGTTGCCTTTTGATTTAACTGTGAGGATTCCACCTCATGCTTATGATGTAACCAAAATTACCCTGATTTGCATTAGCACATCTTAGTCCTCAAAGTGACACATTTACTTTTTAACATTTCCTACATTACAGCAATTTCACTCCTGTGATTATATTCCAGAACTACTCCACATCTTCTATTAACGACTCCACAGACTATGAAAAATCATTAGCTCAAACAAATTATGCTGAGTCACATAAATCAGTCAAAAAAGGAGAATACTAGTACATTGTTGTTGTTGTTGTTAGGTGTTGTGAAGTCTTAGACAACTCATAGCGACCCTATGAACGAAAGACCTGGACACTTGTGTAACTTTCATCTTTTCTCCATGTTCATGGACTTTCTGGATGTAAGCTATTTCAGAAATGGATGCCACTCCTGCTTCCAAGCTTATTTTAATTGGGGAGCTCTACCAAACTCTGTCCACCATGGGTAACCATTTATCGCATTTGACAATCACACAACAGTGTCACAGTGTTTAACATTACACCAACCTTGAGTTATCTCTCTACAGCAAATGGACAGACCAGTACTATATCACTTAGAAGAATGTTTGACCCTAAACTATTAAAACCAGGCCTGAGAGCCACAGATTAAAATCACCTACCTTTAGTTTGGTAACATCACTTTTTATCTACATGATCTTAAAATTTAGATAAGTCAGACTCTTAAAAGCTAACAAAGCCAGTAGAAATAATTCAGATGATAACAGAAGAAAAAAATAAATAGAATCATTTTTGTAAGAAGAATTTAAATTGAATAACAATCTTTCAATCTGAACAAAGAGTTTAAGTAAACATTATTCAGAGGACTCCTCACCTTGTTTTTCTTGGCCTTCATTTGGGTTTTTGCTAATAGAGCATATATGGTTATCTCCGGCTTATTCAAAAGAACATCTTGTAAGACCTGAATGGCTTTGTCATGGTTTTCACAAAATGAGTAAGTGAGTGCTTGCTGTATAGGACTCAACTTAATCAGACCTGAAAGGAAAGGAAAGTTTATTAAGGTCGTTGCCAAGTATCTAGGATTTAGAATATTATTATTTTAAAGACTTTAAGCTATTAAAATATTTTCCTCTAAAAAATGTACAAATAAGTACCATAAAAAATTTATTTACTTAAAGAAAATAGTAAGACATCTCAATTATCAACAAAAAAACCTTTAAGCATTGTTTCCTAAAATAACATTTCTAACAAGGTTCACTATGAATCATTATTTTAACAATTGGTTATATAAATAAGAAAGTGACATTTTAAGTTTCAAAATCTAACTTTGACTTTCAAGTGAATTTTTGGCATTGTTATTGTTAGTTACCACTGAAACTCATGCACAACTCAACTAAATTGGGCCAGATCCTCTGCCATACCCTTGATGATGTGCAGACTGGACCGCTATGATCTATGTGGTTTTTACTGGCTGGTTTATTGATGTAGTCCACATTAGTGTAGAAGCTGCACTAATGTATTTTCAGCATCATAGAAACATGCAAACTGCCAATATAGAGATGGTTGAGGCTGTGTAGGAAAGGAGTCAAACTCAAGTAACCTGTGTTGTTATTAGATGCTGTCAAGTACGACTCATAGTGACCCTATGAACAAACAGATATTAGTCTTCTATCACAAAATCAATGATCCCCTCTCCCAACCTACACATAGAAACTGAGAATAGCATAAAAAATTAACAGATATATTTCTTTTTAAGCTAAAACAGTTAAAATTTGTTTTATTTATTATACTTACCTTTGTTCATTTCTGCCACTTGATAAATTGTGAGTTTTGAAAGATCAAATTGTTTCATTGTGAGAAGATACTGTCCTCTGGAAGAAATAACAGTACTCTTACACTAAACAGTTAAACTATTTTGTCCAAAATAAAATTTCTTATACAGGTAGTTCCCATATTACAAGAGGGCTCCACTGAAAGAATTCCAGAATACATCAATTCTGATATAAGTAAAATATCTCTTTTTTAAAAAAATATTTCATTATTATTGCCTTCTATTATAAATAGCCTATAAATCCAACTTTTGTTTTGAGGTATTGAAAACATTACCTATGAACTTACAAGTATAGTTTAACATATGCATGCATTTAAAAAGACACATTTTCTTTTTATATGATGGTCATAAGTGTGATGGGTCATAACTAAAACATAAGTGAGGGATTACCTACAATCATTTACTTAAGATGTAATAATTTCAAAATATAATCAGTAATTTATACATAAAAGGTCACAAAAACAATATGAAGATTTGTATCTAATGAATATATTAATCAATGGCAATTAATATTATAAAACAAAATGTCTGTGAGTACCTCAAATATCAATATGATTTGTAAACCTTCACTTAATTTTTTTTAAAAAGAATATTCTAAGTCAACTAAGTATCTCAAACAATTATCATAGAGGTAAGATAAAAAAAAATGTGATACTGACAGAAAAATATTAAAATAGAGTTTTACAGTTGTCTGTGTCTAAAATGTTACACTATAACTTAGAAATTATTAAATGATAAAATTCAAGAAACATAAATGTTTAAGAATTAAAAGACATACCGTGAAGACATAATTAGGGGGAAAGAGACATAATCAGAAAGCATTATTCTGTATCATTTACTCAAATTTGTGAATCCTTCGAAGTTCTGCTGTTTTGGGATAATATTGAATTAATTATAAGAGCAAGCTCTAAATATTACATTTTAAATATAACTACATGTGCCATTTTTTAGTATTTATTTACTTGAGGTTTCTGTTTTATTTCCTTGAGGTTTGGTTTATAATTTTTGTGTACACAATCAAAATTACAGATGCTTCAAATAACCAATAGACATTTAAGTTTGTATCAAATTTTACTTTAATCATATTCATTTTTATTCAACCATTCATAAATATTTCAATTTAAAACTAATTTCATTTTATTAATGTAATAAATTACAATTAGACAGTTGTGTTTTGATTCAGGGATTAGAATAAGGAGATCAGGATATATTAGCTAATGAATTCTCTAACTTTAGTACAAATGATCACTACATCTTGCTTACTGATTGGAAGAAGGAAATTGCTGTAAAATTAAATGTAGAATAAGGAGGATCAAATAATCAAAAATAAAATTACTTAATTAGAGATTTCCTAAACTGGTGGACCAGTGGCAAGAAGCTGTGCTGCAATCTCCAAGGCATGCAGTTAGAATCTACCAGCTGCTCCGCAGAAGGCTGGGCAATCTCCTCCCATGCAATTAACTACCTCTGAAAACCTGCTGGAGGGTTAGCTGTGGGTTGGTTCCAACTCACCAGTACACAACAACAACAAAGATCCTACCAATAATTTTAATGAGAAGTTATCCCAAGAAGAATTCTATTTATTTGCTCATACCTTATTATATATAATTGGATTCCATCTGGCTGCAGATGTATAGCATAAGATAAATCTCTTACTGCCTCTTTCAATTTCTGCAACTGTTGAGTAATAAACACAAAATTACCTCCTAATAATATTGATTACTTCCTTTATGGCATGTATCCCCTCCCACACTTAACAACAGAAGTTTTCCATAATATCTTCTAATATATGTTTTTCACATGAATCAACAAAATTAATAGGATAAAGATATATTTACAATGTAATGTCTTTTATATAATTATCTTTAATTTTGAAGAATTATGGCACATTATATCTAATTTTGTATAAACCTAACTGTATCGTATATTCTGGATCATGTGCAGAAATGAGATTTTTGGGGGAGAATGGGAGAAGAAGGAATTAAGTTTTCCACAGTTCTCTTTCAATCATGTAACTCCCTTCATCAAACTTTGTCATAGTAATAGACTAGCATATAAAAAATAAAATAATAAAAATACATAATAAATACTAACTGAAAGTAATAGTAATAAATAAAATTAAAGTAAAATGTGTAAATTAATTCCACTCAAAAATAAATGAGGAAAAAGCATACTGAGTCAAAATGAATGAGTAATGAGTAAGAATCAACTAATTAAACAAAAGAAGGAAAATGAAGATCTGTCCATCACTAATATATAACAAAAAGTACATCCCCCCATGATATTGGGTACATAAAATCAACTACCATTGAGAATATTATAAAAGAAAGATTTTATAAACCATATCAAAATTAACCAGGGACAACCAACTACTCTCATTATTATAACAGTATGGTGATGCAACAAAGAGAATACACAAAATTAACTTGCGCGTAGAGTTAGGGAAGGTACAACCTATTTGAAGGAGTTAGTGGGTGGAGTCAAAAGAGGGAACTCATCAAAAGGTACTTGAGATTTATACAAATAAATGTGGGAAATTTTGTGAAACTTTAGACCTTGTACTTCCTAGTTGACTCTATTCGTAATTAATAAGACATTTCCTGATGCATATGTTGTGACTAACCATCATGAACACAGTTGAACAGATGGAGATTCATCTTCACCAACTGCCCTGGGATTAGAACTCTTCGGGCAGCCTTGAGCACAAATACAGACTTCTTCCAGTTAATTGGTCAAGTAGTTGTATTCCAAATTTCTTAGCATAGACTGGTGAGCACATTCAGGGATACATCTGTTATTTGAAACATGTCAATTTATATTCCATCAATTCCTGGGCCTTATTTTACCAATGCCTTTATCGCAGCTTGAACTTCTTCCTTCATTATTACTAGCTGTTCTTCATATGGTATATCCTGAAATGTTTCTGTGTCAACCATTTTATTTTGGTACAGTGATCCTGTCTATTCTTTCAGTCTTTTGATGGTTCCTGGATTATTCAAGATTTTGCCCAAAGAATCTCTTAGTATCACAACTGAAACCTTGCATTTGTTTTTTAGTTCTTTCAGGCATGTGAAATATCAAGCAAATTCTTCCCTTTTTATTATCTTTTCACATTCTGTCATAATGCTTTGCTTGGTTTTTTTTCTGGAGCTGCCCTTTGAAATATTCTTTTCATTTCTTTTACTAGGGCATTTTATCCCTTTATTTTGGCTGCTTGATGGTCTAAAGGAATTTTCAGAATATTTTCTGACATCCAAGAAGGGCAATCTAATAGAATGTGGAAATTATCAGACAATATCATTTATATTACATACAAGCAACACTCAAGGAGATGGACTGATGCAGTGACTGCATCAATGGGCTCAAATGTGTGATAGCACAGGATAGAACAGGTTTCAGAGTGATTGTTCATACCATCACTACAGGTCATTCTTGACTCAATGGCACCTAACAGCAATAACAGGCAGCCTTGAATTAGATTGTTGTTGTTGTTATTAGGCGCTGCCGAGTGGAGTATGATTCATAGTGACCCTATGAACGACCAGTTTGAACCCTGTACTATCCTATGCCTACTTCCTAATCTCTGACACACTCAAGCTCGTTGATGCAGTCACTGTGTCAATCCTCCTGGTTTTCTTTAAAGATCACTCTGGCTGCACTTTCTCCAAGAAATATCTATTTGTTCTTTTGGAAGTACATGGGATACTCAGTACTCTTCTCCAACAAAACAACTCAAAGGCATCAATTCTCTTCTGTCACCTTTATATATTGTCCAGCTCTCAGATGCATTGCATTTTATTAAAGACCATGGCTTGAATCAGGTGCACCTTAATCTGTAAACTTAAAGCATTGCTCTTCAGGACTTTGGAGATGTCCCTAATAGTTGACTTTTCCAATGTTGTACATCTCCTGGTCTAGTCACAAAGGGACAAATGCTATATGGTGCCACTGTTGTAGAATGAGGCTGGCATTGGGGTGGGGGTAAGACTGAGAAAAACTGGATGAAATATGTT
>NW_006399850.1:4659826-4665475 GCF_000299155.1 Elephantulus edwardii | reverse complement strand
GGGAGAAGGGTGCAACAATGAATGAATGGAATCCCAAAATCTCTGTAGATGTTCATTGAAATGAAAAATAAACAACCTAAATTTAAAAAAAAAAGCACTTAAAAAACTAAAAAAAATAAAAAGGTGTTAAAAGATGTTCAAGTAAGATGAAGTCACTGATACTCTCACTCTTTTTCCCTCTGTCATGATGTTGTTTACTGGCCCAGTGGTATGGATTTTTGTCTTCTTAATGCTAGATATAATCCATATTGAAAGCTGCATCCTTGATTTTTGGATTTTTGTTTTCTTGATGCTAAGATGTAAACCATATTAAAAGTTGAAGTCATTGATACCCTGCAGCAAGTGTGTCAAGCCTTCCTTACCTCCAGCAAGCAAGGGGGAGAACACAAAGTAAACTATTAATTGAATGTGCAAGAGCTAGAGTTGAAGAATAAAAACGGAAGAACATGCTTGGTATTTCTCAAGTTGAAAGAACTGAAAAACAAATTCAAGCCTTGAGTTTCTACACTGAGACATACTATGAGAAAAATTTTGAATGATCCAGGAAGCATTAAAAAGAGAGAGAAAGAATACATAGAATCACTGTACCAAAAAGAACTTGTTGACACTGAAATACTTCAGGGATTACCGTATGATTAAGAGCCAGCAGTGATAAGGGAAGATATTCAAGCTGCACTGTAGGTATTGGCAAAAAAATAAGGCCCCAGGAATCAATGGGATACCAGCTGACATTTTTCAACAAGTAGATGCATTCCTGGATGTGCTTACAGGAGAGAGATTGGGGGGCGGGGGGGAATAGGTGCAATTTCCTGCATCTGAAATCTACTGAAACGTCAGCTATTGATTAGTTCCAATGCAGTGGTACATAACAACAAGAGCATTTTCATATGGTGATTTTGACATTACTTTTTATCATAGTTGAACCTAATTTATTCTTTCATACTGCTTTTTTACCCTAATAGAATCTAACTGTTCTGACTGACATCAGTGTGAAGAGAGAGTGTGAGCAGGGTTTATAGGAGATGAAGTAGAAAGATAATTAGGAGCTGTTTCATGTTAGATCTTGCAAGATCCTGGAAGAATTTCACTTTTACACTGAAATCAATAACAAACTAGGGAAGGGCTTTGGGCAAAGGAAAGAAATAAATTTGACTTGTGTTATAACAATCTCACTGTGACTTTTGACTAAAAAATTTATTGGAAAAAGTTTTGAAAAACTGAAGTAAAAAGACCCAAAAGCATTGCTCTAATCCTGTTGAGGATGATCTGTCCTGAGTAGTGTGGTTAGTGGTGTGATCATGATAAAGGATATTTGAAGAGTAGGGGGAAGTAACTGTCAACAATATCATCTCTTGGAGGTTAGACTTACCAGAAAAACTGTCATTATTATATTTTGTTTAGCTTTATCACATGAAGGATATGTAACACCCACACGGCTAATTTAGATAGCTTGTAAAAATTAAACAAAATTTGAAAGCATGGAATGAAGTTAGGACATTATTCTTTGCTTCTACTTCGTTCTATAAAGCTACTTACTCACCTCCACAACTACCCAAACATGTACATACATAAAGCATTGGATAAATGAATTCTGAAATGTTTACACTTACAGAAGTAAATCACAGATTATTTTAGCTTATCCTTATTGTGTATGTACTTATATAATCAATAATATAATTATATTGTTTTTAATAATTAAAAACTGGTTTTTGCTAAAAGGCAACACCTCTCTGGCAGTTCACATCTGCCAGAGGTTCCCTGGAGAATCAACTCGAAGTTAGTTCTAACTTAAAAGCAATAAACTGAGTTGAATAATAATGACAGCTTTATATTTAAATGTATAATCATGGTTTGAATATGACATGGACTTCCAAGAAAACATACAGGTATGTCCTAGACAGGTGAAGCCAGGGTGCTCCTTGGAGGCATGGATTTTGAAGATTTATCTCACATACTTTGGACACATTGCCAGGAGGGACCAGCCCTTGAAAAGGACATAATGCTTGTCAGATGCAAGAAAGGAAGATCCAAGATGAGATGGATTGACACAGTGACTAGGGTAACAGAGGCAGATGTGTCAGAGACAGTAAGACTGTCTCAGGATAGAGCAGGGTTCAGAGCTACTTTTCATAGTCGACATGAGTCTCAGGTAACTTGAAGGCACATAACAACAGTAACAATATCATAGTTTCATATGTATGATTAACACTATTTACTAACACATTAACCTCTCAAACTATCTAAATTTTAAAAACTTCATTGTTATTGTTGTTGCTGCTAATAGTGACCCTATGCACAATAGCCCTCAACCCTGCTCCATCCTGTGCCAATCTCACTGTCTCAGACACACCTATCCCGATTACCCCAGTCACTGAATCAATCTACCTCATGGAGGGTCTTCCTCTCCTGCGCTGTCCCTCCACCCTCCCAAGTATGACATCCTTCTCCAAGGACTGGTCCCTTCTTGCAACATGTCAAAAGTATGTCAGATGAAGCTTCAGAATCCTTGCCTTCACAGAGTTTCACCCTCTCCAGGACAAACCTGTTCATTTTCTTAGCAGTCCATGGTATATTCAATACTCTTCTCCAACACCACAGCTCAGAGGCATCAATTCTCCTTTTATCCTCCCTAGTCACTATCCAGCTCTCTGACACATAGCAAAGACCATTGCCTGTATCAGGTGCACCTTAGTCTCCAGAGTGACACCATTGTTCTTCAGTACTTTAGAGAGGTCTCTAACAGCAGACTTCCCCATTGCCCAATATAATACATCTTTTAATTTCCTAGCTGCTGGTGTCAAGAATGTTGCTGTGGAGCCAAGCAAACTAAAGCTGTTAACAATCTCAATCTCTTCACCGTTCATCCTGATGCTGCCAATTGGCCCAGTGGTGAGAATCTTTGTTTTCTTGATATTGAGCCTCAACCCATACTGAAGGCTGCAGTCCTTGATCTTCTTATGTTAAAAATGATATTAAACAAATATTCTAATTTTTTTTTCGAAAGACAAGCTTTAATGCTGGAGAAGAGTATTGAATAGACCCTGGACTGCCAGGAGAACAAACACGTTCATCTTGGAGTGGGTGAAACCAGGTGCTCCTTGGAGGCAATGATTCTGAGGCTTCATCTGACAATGTTAGGACATGTTGCATGAAGGACCAATCCATGGAGAGAGACATCATGCTTGGGAAGGTGGAGGGACAGCGCAAGAGAGGAAGACCCTCTATGAGATGGATTGATTCCATGACTAGGGTTATGAGCGTAGGTGTTCCAGAGACAAGAAGGTTAGTACAGGATAGAACACGTTTCAAGGCTATTGTTGCTATGAGTCGCAAGTGACTCAAAAGCACATAACAATAAAACAACAACAACAAAAGACAAGATTCTCAGACTTTTAATACCTTATAATATGCTTCTGCTCGACAGAGATAGCTTTGAATATATAAAGGGTCAATTCTAATGGCCTCAGAAAACTGACTGATGGCTTCAACATAGTTATCCAAGTGCAGCAGGTATATAAGGCCAATATTTATATAAGCCATTAAAGCAGTTCTGAAAAAAAGAAAGCAAAACATTATTCAATTTTTAAAATTTTTTTTCTATAATTATATTTTATTAATTTTCATAAACATTTACAGAGATTTTGGGCTTCCACTCATTCATTGTTGCACTATTCTCTCTACCCTCCTCCCAGTTTGTTCTTGTCCAAATGCCACAGTGCTTGTCAAAGCCAGTTCTGATTAATCTTCTTTGTCAGTGTATCCTTTGCCATTCCCTATCACTCCTCCCTGAGAGAGACTTCACCCTGAGTCATAAGGAAAAGGGCACGGCGTATTCTCTTAGCTACTTCCTGCTGAAAAGGGATGCTGTGGGTTTCAGGGTGAAGATCTTCTCTCACTACTCTAAAGGGCCCCTTTGGCAGTAGGAAACACATAGACTATTATAAATTATCCAAAATTATAAATGAACCTAATGAAATTAATATCTTTCAGAATGTTTTACTATAGCCAAATAAATGAATTACTCTTTGTTAAAAATTATAGGCATACTTATAAAAACTATAGGAAATATTATAGGGATTTAACATTTATAGAATATATGCTAAGAACAAAATTCATAAAGTCTACCTCTAGAAATATTTTTCTCTTCTTTGACTTAATCATGATAAATTTAATTACAAAGTTAGTTTTCCTCATCTCAGAAATTTCCACCTCAGACTACATTCCCCTTGAGTCACACTTGAGGAGAAAATGAACATACTGGGACTTAATGGCTTGGGGTTAAAATTTCTCTCCATACAGATATTAGCTCAGCTGCTTTTCTGTATCAAGTAGACACTATATTTTCTCTCAAATCAAATCATTTTCAGTATTAAAATATATTTAGAAATTAATATGTTCAATGCCTTCACATTAAAATGAAGGAGATACTTATCTTGTATCAGCTCTGGTGGCTTAATGATAAAGAGTTGCACTGCCAACCTAAATTCAAGAGGTTCAAATCTACCAACTGCTCCACAGGCAAAAGATGGGCAATCTCCTCCTGTGAGATTTATTTCTGAAACCCACTGGAGGGTGACCTATGAGTCTGTTCTGACTTGATGGTACATAACAACAACATATATCCTGTATTTATCTATGATGCTGCAGGACTGGGCAAGGTTCATACCTGTTGTTTACAGGTTTGCTGTGAATGGTAGCCAACTCCAGCTCAATGACACCTAACAACAATATACATCCTCTAATTCCAATATTGTAAAAGCCCAAATTTCCTTGTGTACAAGTGTATGTGTGTGCGTGTGATTTGATTGGATGTTTACAAAGACTATTATCATTCAATCGTTTGTGCATATTTTGTGTTATAACTTTAACTACAATATCCATAATGTCTGCCCACCCAGCAATCTAACTGCTGGAAATATACCCTAGAGAAGTAAGAGCTACAACATAAATTACATGCACACTCAACTTGTGTCCATTGCAACATTTTTCACAAAGGAAGCCCTAATCTAGGTATGTAAAATGTTAAAATTCAGGCAGCTTACTTTCCGACTTTTTGCAACTAAATCTTTCTTTCCCTTCCTGACTAAAAAGTGCCCACAAGAAAACCATTGTGGCCATTATGGAGCCATGCTCCATGTCTTTCTTATGTCAAGTTCAAAGTTTACTTTAGTTAAGCTCAAAAACTAGTTTGCTCATTAGCATGGAATTGACACTATTTCTCTCACTAACGACTTTCATTGTACTGCAAGCTTCATTTAAAAAGGAAAAATATTTCATTATATATGTAACAGATTGACTTAGTAGTAGTGTGTGTGATTTTCAGTATGTTTTTTCTAGAACATATATTTTTAATCTTGACATCAAGAAAACAAAAATCCTCACCACCGAACAAATAGGAAGTATAATGTTGTTGCTTCTAAGTGGCCCATAGTGACCTTATGACCAATAGAGCTGAAGCGTGCCATATCCCATGCATCCTCATCATCTCTGATATACTTGAGCCCATTGTTATGATCACTATATCAATTTTCTATTTTTAAATTTATTTTTATTTTACATTGATTTGCATACAAAATTTGTATACATTGTGCCCTGCACATTCCTTCATTCACATTGTGTTTCATACAATCATTCTCATACATTGTATTT
>NW_006399850.1:4653000-4659556 GCF_000299155.1 Elephantulus edwardii | reverse complement strand
TTTCATACAATCAATCCCATTTATTATGTTTTATAAAATTAATCATTGAAATATGCCCACCATTACCCTGTCTTTCTAGATCCCTGCCAGACCTTTCCCATTTCCTTTACCCACCACTCACTCCATCTACCAAATGGTATCGCCCTATAATTTACCCCCTTCCCATCATCAACACTTTGCTCCCATCCTCCTCCCCTTGGATCCTCATATACGTTTTACTAGTTATCTTCCAATTTCTACAATAATGTTCTTACACAGTATTTGTCCTTATGAGGCTGAGTGAGTTCACTCAGAATAATACTCTCTAGCCTCCTTCATGTTGCATAGTATTTTTCTGAAATTTTTGCTCTTAAGTGTTGCATAGCATTCCATTAGACAAATGTATCACAATTTCTCAGTCCATTCATTTGTTGATGGACATTTGGGTTATTTCCATTTTATTGTTATTGTGAATAAGGTTGCAATGAACATCAGTGTACAAATATCCATTTCTGTCTCAGTTTTATTTTCCTCAGAGTTCACTCCTAGCAGTGGAATAAACCTGGGTCATATGACATTTCAGCATTCAGCTTCTCATTTCAGTGAAAAGCCAAACTGCCTTCCAGAATGATTGTACCATTTTACAATCCCACCAACAGTACATGTGAGTTCGAATCTCTCCACATCCTCTGCAACTTTTTTTGCTTGCTTTCCTGATAAACTTTGCCACTGCTACTAGGGTGAAATGGAATCTCATTGTGATTTTGATTTACACCTCTCTGATTGCCTGATTTTGATCATTTCTTCATGTGTCTGTTGTACATTCTACTGTCTTCTGTGAAAGGTCTTTCCCTGTCTTTTACCTATTTTGTAACTGGGTTATCAGTCTTTTTCTTGTGGATCCCCTGTAGTAGTCTGTAAACTTTTGTTTTGAGATCCTTGTCTGAGATGGCATTGCCAAATGATTTTTCCTAGTTGTAGGTTTTCTTTTCACTCCATTGGAAAAAGGTTTTATATGTGCACAAAGACTTAATCTTTAGAAAGCTCCATTCATTGATGTTATCCTCTGCGAGACGTACATTTCTGATTGTATTCACTAGCCAATTTATACCATAGGCTAGTCCTTCTAAGTTACATCTAATTTTGTCTCTTATAATCTTTATGGTTTTTGGCTTTACCTCTAGGTCTCTGATCCTCCTTGAGTTGATTTTTGTGTGTAGAATGAGATGTGGATGCTGCTTCAGCTTTCTGCAGGTCCAGTTTTGCCAGCACCATTTGTTGAAGAGATTGTCATTTCTTCATTTTCCCTCCTGCCAATGCCTTCAGTGTAGCTTGAACTTCTTCCTCTACTACTTTTAATTCTTGATCATATGCTACTTCCTGAAATGATTCTATGCGAGCCAACTTTTTGGTAGAGCGACTCTATATATTCTTGCAAAGTTCTTTTGATGCTTCTAGGATCACTCGAGATTCTTTCTATAGCATCCTTCAATACTGCAACAGTTATTGTCGTTAGGTGCCGTTGAGTCAAGTACAACACACAGTGACCCTATGAACGACAGATCCTGTCCTGTCTTGTGCCATATTCACACTTCCTGACATTGTGGCCGTCATTATGTCAGTCCACCTGGCAGAGGGTCTTTCTCACCTTCTCTGACTCTCTGCCTTTCTGAGCATCATGTCCTTCTCCAAGGAATAGCCCTTCCTAGCAAAATGCCCAGTGTGTGAGGCAAAGCCTCATCATCTTTGCCTCTAAAGAGTACTCTGGCTGCACCCTTTTCAAGACATATTTTGTGTGTGTGTGTTCTTTTGGTAGTCCATGGGATGTTCAGCATTCTTCTCTCACACCACAGCTCAAAAGCATCAATTCTTCTTCTGATATCCCTATTCATTGTTCAGCTCTCATAGACATAGCAAGTGATCAGAAAGATGATGATGGTCTGAATCAGATGCACCTTATTCTTCAAGCTGACATCATTACTCCTCAATAATTTAGAGAAATCCTTAACTGCAGATTTTTCTAGTGTAATACATCTTCTGATTTCCTGGAGTTGTTGAAAGTTTCAATCTCTTCTCCATCTGTCATGAAGTTGCCTATTTGTCTAGTGGTAATAATTTTGGGTGATGGTTTGTTTTGTTTTGTTTTTTGAGATTGAGATTCAATCTGTTGAAGTTTGTATTCTTTGATCTACTGCAACAGGTGCTTCAAATCCTCCTGACTTTCCGCAAGCAAGGTTATGTCATCTGCCTAATAAAGGTTATTGATGAGTCTCCCTCCAATCTTGATGCCACATTCTTATTCTTCTTCATATTCTCACATAATTTGATTGGCATATAAATAGAACGAAAAGAGAACACAACCATGATGCACTCCCTTTCTAATTTAAACCATGTAATATTCTTTTGCTCTGTTCACACAACAGCCTCCTGGCCTATGTATAGGTTTCATATAAGCACAACTAAGTGCTCTGGGACTCCCATTCTTCTCAATGTTAGCCATTGATTGCTATAATCCACAAGACAAATGCCTTTGTATAGTCAATAAAACATAAATAGACATTATTCTGTATTCTTTACTTTTAGCCAGGATCAATCTGACATCAGCAATGATATTCCTGGTGCCCCGGCCTTCTCTAAATCCTGCTTGAACTCCTGCCAGTTTCCAATCTATGCACTGGTCTAGCGGTTTTCTAATGATCTTCAGCAATATTTTGCTTGCATGTGATATTAATTATATTTTTCAACAGTTTCCACATTATGTTGGATTACCTTCTTGGAAATGGAAACCAATATGGACCTCTTCCAATCCATCAGTTAGATAGTGCTCTTGCAAATTTCTTGGTATAGATGGATGAGCTCACCCAGGGCTGTGTCTGTTAATTGATACAAGTCAATTGGTATTGCAATTAGTATTGAAACTAGAGTTTTGAAATTGCTCTTCAGTTCTTTCATCTTGAGACATGTTGAGTGAGTTCTTTTTATTTTCTAACTCCAGCTCTTTGCCTATTTCATTACATGGAAAAAAGACAGAATTGTCAACAATTTCATCTTACTTGGATCCACAAACAGCATCTTTGGTATCAGCAGTCAAGAAATCAATAGATGAGTTTCTCTAGGAAAATCTGCAGTCAACAATGTCTGCAAAATGCTAAAAAGCAAGGATATAAGTTTAAAGACTATAGTACACCTGATTCAAGCCATAGTTTTTTCAGTTCCTTGCTATGCATCTGAAATTTGGACAATGACTAAGGATGAAGGAAGAAAAATCAATGGCTTTGAGTTGTGATGTTGAGAAGAGTACTGAGTATCTCATGGGTTGACAACAAAAAAATGTGTCTTTGAGAACATGAAACAAGGTGCTTTTTAGAGGCAGGGATGATAAACTGTCATCTCACATACTTTGGACATGTTCTTAGGAGTAGACAGTTCTTAGAAAAAGAATTGTACTTGGGAATGTACAGGGTGAGTGAAAGACAGAAAATAACAAGAATTATTTGACACAGTGACAATGAGCTCAAGTTTAGCAGAGATGGTGAGATTGGCACAGGATAGAACAGGGTTCATATCTGTTGTTCATAGGGTCATTAAGTCATAGTCAACTGAACAGCACCTAACAACCTAATAACTTTTTAAAATTCTTTCTTTAATCCATGTGTGTGTGTGTGTGTGTGTGTGTGTGTGTGTGTGTGTTATATTCTTTAACAGCAAAAGTTCTGAAGAAAAGGGTTCTTCTGTTGATCAATGTTTTGCAGGGCGGAAATACTGTGAGCAGAATGGTTTGTCTGTATTCAATACCTTGTTGTTGTTGTTGTTGTTGTTGTTGTTAAGTGCTGTCGAGTTGTAGGTGACTCATAGCAACCCTTTGAACCCTATGAACGAAAGTCCTCGACAGTCCTCGACAGGTATATAAATTTCCCCTGATATTTAAAAAGTTCAAATTTGACCATTTCAAAGTTCCTTTTAGTATCTTGTTGGCTTACTATTTAGGGATTTGTAACCTCCTTCTTCTTGTGTTTTGTCAAGTTCGAATCAATTCACAGCAGACCAAACCTTACAGCAGGTTTTCAGAGGCGGTAAATTAGATGGGAGGGGATTGCCCATCTTCCATGAAGCAGCTGATTGATGCAAACCTCTGGTATGGCAGCACAAATTTCTAAAACTTGTAAAAGTACTGAGACAAGTGAACTTAGTTTAGAAGTAACAGTTTTAAGGTTGTATTAATTTGAGAATAACTTGATAAATATCTCACATTCCATAAAATTTTCAACTGAGCGTAACAACAATGATAAATACATTTTCTTTCATTTCTGTTTTCTCTAATTTTATAGAAAACTAATGTTTAACTGTTAACTATAAAAAAGAAAACATACCTTTCCAGAGAAATAACGGTTTCAAAGTCACAAATTGCCAGCATCCACTTTGTTTGTTCTGCATAGAGTATGCCCCGATGTAGAAAAGAACTAAAATTCTCATAGCCGTCGTTTAAGAGAACTGAAAAATAAAAGAACATATCTTACTCAGAATTTGTACAACTATATTGGAATTATATTTTTCTGTGTATTTTTTATTTTTAACTTTCATAATATAGAACATTTTTACTGTGATTGTTCTTACTAGTTCCACAATATATAGCATTGTTCATAAAAATATTTTTAAGTCACAATGTGGTTATTATTATTTAATACTTCATTAAGACATGGAAGATACTTAGACCAAGACTGGCCAGAGAGTAGGGTGGAAGTTAGCCATAGAGTCCTCTACTTGGTATTCTCAAGGTATGTTTTTAATTTAAATGTTACAAATTATGATTTTGACTAATTTAGAAGCTGGACCTGTGGAATAAGACATAGCATACCAGGATCGTTCCCTGCCATTTTAGAGAGCTGACTAAAATGTTGATTTCCAAAACAAATCCCCAGTGCTCAGTATAACATTATCACTTTGCTACACACCAAATATAAATGAATACACTTACCAATAAGTAATAAAAACAGCCCTGGTTAAATCATAGGGAGCTCTAGTGGAGGCATAGTTTATAGGAAGTTGTGCTGCTAACCCAAAAGTCACTTCTCTCTGGAAGTTCAAATGCACCAGTGATGACTCAGGAAAAAGAAGGATAATTTCCTCTGGAATAGCTACAGCCTTGGAAAACCCATTTGGGGAATGGGGGTGGGGGTGGGAGGGTTCAACTATGAATCAGTTCTGATTCAATGGCAATGAGTGAGTGATTGAAACGATGATATCAGCTTACAAAGAAATACAAAATATATATGCCTAAAACTCAGAATCATTGCTGTTGAGTCAGAACCAACTCATAGTTAACCCTCTAAATCACACAGGAAGAGACTGTCCATTTATCTTCCTCAGACTCACTAATTGATTCAAATAGCCAGAGAGGTATTGCTTTTGTATTAGCAGCACAACTCCCTGCAATACTAGGCTCCCAAAGTTCTTACAGTTTAACTAGAACTAGTTTTAATATTCATTGTTTAGTGTATAGGAATTTATGTTTGTGTATGCAATTATCTCAAAACTCATTACCATACAGTCAGAACTGACTCCGAGGAGGTTTCAGAGGTTGTAAACCATATGGGAAGAGATTTATCTATCTGCCTCAGAACAGTTGGTAGAGTCAAATCATGCATCTTTAGGTTGGCAGTGCAACTTTTACTCACCAAAACTTCAGAGCTCCCTCGTGAAACTATAGCAACTACCTAAAACATACCTAATAAATCATTTAGGGAGTTCTGATGGATTAACGGTAAGGAGCTGTGTTTTCAGCCCAACACAGGCAGTTCAAATCCACCAGTTGCTCCATACAAGAAAGATGAGCACTCTCCTCCTATCTAATTTGTTGTTGCTATTGTTTACCATCGAGTAAGAATCAACCATGACTGGCCCGTCAGTGGATTTTCAGAGGTAGTGATCACATGTAAGGAGATTGTCCATCCTGCTCTCTTGGAACTGCTAGTGAACTCAAACCACGTGCCTTTGGGATTCCAGCACAAGGATAAGCTGAGTCTGTTCTGATTCAACAAAATTTCAGTATTCCACTCCATGAAAATATGTTGTTGAAACTCAGATCAGATTCCTACATAAGTGCAGTTGAAGACAAAGTACCTGAAACGCTAAAATCCTGTAGTGCTCTCAAAGGATTAGGCTTTCTGAATAAGCAGCCTCGATAATACAGTGCTAGCCAGCTATTAGGATCTAAGTGAATTGCAGCAGAAAAGTCTTGAGTTGCTTCCTTATAAAAATGTTGTTTAAAATATGCTATACCTCGGTACAACCTAGAAAAAGGAAAAAAGTAATTTTAAAAAGTATAGAAAAACCATGCATTTTTCTCTTTTTTTGATAAGTAAAAATGTTAATTTCTATGTAAAAAGCAATTCGTGATTCTTTCTGCATTCTTTTCAGGAGAATTTAGATAAGGTGTCAATAGCATAAAAAGAATTATTTAAAAAATAAATGTTGTTGTTGTTGTTGTTATGTGCCGTCGAGTCGTTTGCGACTCATAGCGACCCTATGCACAACAGCCCTAAATCCTGCTCTATCCTGTGCCAACCGCACTGCCTCT
>NW_006399850.1:4616128-4651437 GCF_000299155.1 Elephantulus edwardii | reverse complement strand
TGTTCTTCAGTTCCTTGAGCTTAAGAAATGCTGAGCAAGTTCGGCCCTTTTGATTTTCTGACTATAGCTCCTCGCACAGGATAAAAAACAATAAAGCAGAACTCAACTCATAACTCTAGGGAGGGAGCTCTGGTGGTACAGTCCTTAGCGAATTAAACTGTTAACATAAAGGCTGTTCAACTCCACCAGTGGCTCCATGGGGAAAATGATAAACAATCACCTCCTGTTTGATTTGCAGCCTGGGGAATGGCTTGGAGTGCTGGAGGGTTAGTTGGAGTAGGATATCACCAAAGAACTGCCAGAAGTTTAAGCTGAGTTCAGCAGGGCATGTGGAACTAGGAGTATCATTGATAACATCAGGTGGACATTGGCTCAAAGTAGAGAATACTAGAAAGATGTGTGCCTCTGTTTTATTGACTGTGTAAATACACTCAACTCTGTGGGTTATAATAAATTATACACAACACTGTAAAGAATGGGAACTCCACAACAGCTAAATGTACTCATACAGAACTTGTATACAGAAAAGAACAATATAGGGCTTAAAAGTAGAGGAGGTTTCTATGTTATATCCTTTAGTTATACTTATTCCATCTGTATGCTGAGAAAATAATCCACATTGGAGAATATAAACTAGAACATGGCACCAGGATTAAAAGAAATCCCATTAATAACCTGCAATATGCAGATAACACAACCTTATTTGCTAAAAACTGCAATATGCAGATAACACAACCTTATTTGCTAAAAACAAGGTAGACTTGAAACATTATTGAGGAATATCAAAGACTGCAGACCTTAATATATATTATCCTTCAACATAAAAAACAATCTTCACATATGGATTAAGTAGAAACATCATGATAAATCAAGAAAATGTTGAAGTTGTTAAACATTTTATTTTTAAAAAACATTTTATTTTTTAAAAAAGTTATATTGGTTTGTTACAAAGTTCCTATATATTGTGTTTCACATTACTCCTCATTCATATTGTATTTCATAGTCACTTCCATACATTATGTTTTATAAAATTAATCATCATTGTACCTTACCCATCATTACCCTGCCTTTTCACTCATATCCTTGCCATTTCCATTATCTCCTCCCTTCACCCAAGAAACTGTGCAAGCCTTTTTGCTAGTTGCTGTTGTTAGTTATTGTTGGGTACCATCAAATTGGAACCGACCCCTAGCTAAACATCCAGCAGGTTTTAAGAGGCACTTAATCACACAGGAGGAGATTGCTCATCCTTCTCCCACAGAGCAGTTAGTTAGTGGCCTCAAATTATGTGACTTGGAGATTGCAATGCAGATTCTTGCCACTAGGCCACCAGAGCTAATCCTTCTATTTTTACAATAGTCTTATAAGACTGGTTGGGGGCGAGCCGTCGCAGCCCTCTGCCCTTGGAGGGCTGCCCTCGGCCCTCGGCTTGGGGTGAGCCGTCGTGGCCCTCAGGGTGAGCTCCTCAGTCCCCAGATTGTGCCATCTGACCCCTGGGCGGGGAAGGAGAAAAAAAAAGAATGCCTAGAGTATCCAGAGAATGTTACCTAGGCCACTTTCTGCCACCCTCCCCCCCAGTAAACCTGAAAGCAACACCCTCAAAGCCCTTCTATTTGTAACTCACAAGTTTGTTCTCTCTAGGTTTGCTCCCTTTCCTATAGGTAACCTTAACACTGATTTTTACTCCAGAATTGATCCTGAACCCAGTGCCAGTGACAAAAAGGAAATACAACTGACAGCTAAGGAAGCGAAGGAGGATGGAGCCTCTGGGTTCAACCAGCCATCCCCACTGGACCCACCTGGGAAAACACTTTGCAGTCCAGAGGGGAGTAAATGACAGGAAAATATCTTCTAACAGAGCAAGAAGGCAAGCAGCTTTAACCCAAGACCACCAGTAAGGTGATAAAGCGTCCTCCCTTCCCCCTTTACATCTACGCCCCTGTTCAGCATGAAAAGCCAGAGAGTCTGCATCCAATTCCCAAACCAATAAGACAGTTGGTTTAATTACCATTGGAAAATGCTTGTCATTCCTCTGTAGCATCTCGTTCCCACTGGACCCTCATCATTTCCTTCACCTACCTCCCCCCACTGACCAAACTGTGCAGCTCTGCAACTGCATCCTGGCCCATCTGCACCCTTCTGCCCCCAACCCTCACCTCCTTGTACCCCCAATATGTTTTTTCCCAATATAAAAAATTTAAAAAAAAAAGACTGGTTGCTTGGTTGGTGTTTTGTTTTTTTGTTTTTATTTTTCACTCAGCATAATGTTTTCCAGTCTCTCCCAAGTTAGACAGTATTTTTCTAAATTGTTGCTACTAAGTGCTGCATAGTATTCCATTATTTGAATGTACCACAATTTCTGAATCCATTCATTTTTGATGGACACTTGGGCTGTTTCCATGTTCTTAAGATGGTGATTAATGCTGCTATGATCATTGGTGTACAAGTCTCCATTTATGTCTCAGTTCTCACTTTTTCAGGGTATATTCCAAGCAGTAGAATAAATGGGTCATATGGAATTTCTATATTCAGCTTTTTGAGGAAATGCCAAGCTACATTTTACAATGACACCAACAATATATAAGAGTTTCTATCTCACCACATCTTCTCCAAAATTTATTACTTGCTGTCCTGTCAAACTTTGCCACTGCTACTGGAGTGAAATGGTATCTCATCGTGGTTTTGATTTGCGTCTTATTGTGAACGATTTTGAGCATTTCTTTATGTGACTGTTGGCCATCTCAATTATTTCCCTCTGTGACAATTTTTTCCATGTCTTCTGCCCATTTTATAATTGGGTTACCAGGCTTTTTCTTGTGGAGGACCTATAGGATTCTGTAAACTTTGGATATGAGACCCTTATTTGAAATGGTATCGCCAAATGTTTTTTCCCCAGTCAGTAGGTTTTCTTTCCACTCTGTTAGATAAAGTTTTTTATGTGAGATTTAATCTTTAGAAGGTCTCATTCATCAATTTAATCCTCTCCAGATTGTGCATTCTGCGTGTATTTGGCAGTCTCTTTATTCTATAGACTAGGCTGTCTAAGCTTGATCCTAGTTTGTCTCTGATGAACTTTAAGGTTTTGGCTTTACTCCAAGGTCTCTGATCCACCTTGACTTGATTTTTGTGTATGGTATAAGATGTGGATTATGTTTCAGCTTTCTGCAGGTAACAGTCCAATTTTCCTAGGACCATTTGTTGAAGAAGTTGTCATTTCCCTATTTGATGGGTTTTATTTCCTTGTCAAATATAAGTTGACACTGGTCCTATCATTGTACCACTATTACGCTGTTTTGGTTATTACCATTGCATAGTAAGTTTTGAGGTCAGGGAGTGCTATGCTTCCAATTTCAATTTTGTTTTTTAGAAGTGCTTGTTTATTTGGGGGTCTCTTTCCTCTCCAAATAAACTTGACAATTTCTCTTTCAATCTCCTTGAAAAAAAAATGACTTTGGTATCTGTATTGGGATTGCATTGAACATGTAGATTGCTTTTGGTGAAACTGTCATTTCCACAATACTGAGTCTTCTTATCCATAAACAGTATACTTTTTTCCATTTAGTTAGGTCTTTTCTTGTGTCTTGCAGAAATATTCTGTAGTTTACTTTATATAGGTCTTTTGGGTTTCTAGATAGGTTCACTCCCAAGTAGTATCTTAATTAGTGGTTGGCTATTGCAAATTATATTGCTTTCTTGGTTTCCTCCTCTGAGTTCTCTCTGTTACTGTAGAGGAATCCCTCTGATTTTTAAATGTTGATCTTATATCCTACCATTCTACTAAATTGGCCTACTAGCTCTCACAGGGGTTTTTTGCTGAGTCTTTGGGCTTTTCTGTGTACTCTATCATATCATCTGCATATGCAATAGTTTAACCATCTCTTTGCTGATCTGGATGCATCTTATTTCCTTCTCTTGTCTTATTTCTCTAGCAAGCACTTCAAATACAATATTGAATAGAAGTGGTGACAGTTGGCATCCTTGTCTGATTCCTGGTCTCAAGGTAAAATCTTTCTCCATTGAGAATGATACTGGCTCTTGGTTTTGCGTATATACTTACCACTATGTTGAGGAAATTCCCTTCTATCCCAAATTTTCTAGGTGTCTTTGTCAGGAAGGGGTGTTGGATTTTGTCAAATGCCTTTCTGAATCAATTGCTAAGATCATATGGTTCTTGTTGTTTACTTTGTTAATATGGTGAATGATGTTGATTATTTTTCTTATGTTGAACCATCTTTGCATACCTGTTATGAATCCCACTTGGTCATGGTGAATTACTTTTTTATATGCTTTTAGATTCCATTGGCTAGAATTTTGTTAAGGATTTTTGCATCTATATTCATGAGAGATATTGGTCTGTAGTTTTCTTTCTTGGTAACAGGAGAGACTTTTGTTGTATACTATCCGGTCGGATCTGGCACACAGCTGACCCTCCAGTGAGCTTTCAGAGGGTGTATCACAGGGGATGAGATTACTCATTCTTGTCCCACAGAAAGCAGCTGGTTAATTTGAACTGTGAGTCTTAGGGATTGTAGCACAACTTCTCAGTACTAGGCCACCTGATATCCCTTGAGCTTCCAGAGACAAGTCTATGGTGGGGTTGGGGGGGGGGTGTTGAAAGATGCTGGCAAAGGTGGAAGGTTAGAAAAAGAGAGGAAGAACATCAACAGGAAGGACTGACAGCAATCATAACAAGGTGCTCAAGCATATCAGCGAACATGATGACCGCAAAGGAGGCAAAGTCGTGTCAAAGGTACTTAACAACAAAGACGACAAATGTTTGAAAATTGATAGCCTTTAGTGAGTTCTGATGTCCTAGTGGTAATGAGTTGCACTGCCAACCCAAGGCAGGTGGCATGAATCTACCAGCAGCTACAGGGCAGAAAGATGAGCAGTCTCCCACATCATTTACAGCTTCTGAAAGCCCGCTAGAGGATCAGCTATGCATTGCCTCTAATTTATTGGCACATAACAACTGTTATTTAACAAATTTTAATGAAATAACTCTGAAATGTTGTTTCATGGTTGCTAACTTACCCATTATTGTTAAGGTGTAGAAAAGGACTTTCATTCACATTCATTCTTTTTAAAGGGATACTTTATATATTTCAATACTTTTGTTCCCTAGAAACTCCTACGAATATCAGTGGCATTTGACTGTGTGCATCACAGCAAATTATGGCTGACTCTGAGAAGAATAGGAATTGAGAACACCTGACTCTACTAATGCAAAACCTATGCTTAGATCAGGAAGCATTCATCAGAACAAAGAAAAAAAACATTGCATGGTCCAAAATCAGGAAAAGTGTACATCAGGGATGTGTCCTGTCTCAATATCTTTTCAATATATATGTGGAGCATATCATTCTTGAGGCTGGGATTTATGAGGAAGAATTTGGCATCAGAGTTGGAAGAAGACTCATCAATAACCTGCATTATGCAAATGGCTCAACCTTGCTTGCTAAAACTGAGAAGGGCCTCAAGCATTTGCTTCAGAAGGTCAAGGACTGCAGTCTTCAATACAGATTGTAGCTCAACATCAAGAAAACAAAGATTCTCACCACTGGGTCAATTGGCAGCACCATGATAGATGGAGAGGAGAGTAAGACTGTTAAAAATTTCAGTTTGCTTGGCTCCACAGTCAACACTCTTGGCATCAACAGTCAGGAAATCAAAAGACTAATTGCTTTGGGAAAATTTGCTGTCAGGAACCTCTCCAGAGTTCAGAAGAGCAAATATGTCAGTCTAGAAACTAAAATTTGGATGATACAGGCTTCTCAATTAGTTGCTACACATCAGAGATCTAGACAGTGACTAAGGTTGACAGAAGAAGGATCAATACCTTTGAGTTGTGCTGCTGGAGAAGAGTATTGAACATGTCATGGACTGTTAAGGAGAACAAACAGATTTTTCCTGGAGAGAGTGAAAACAAGTGTTCCTTGCATGCAAGGAATTTGAAGCTCTGTCTAACATACTCTGAGCATGTTGCCAGGAGGGACCAATCCTTGGAGAAGGACATCATGCTTGGAAGGGTAGAGGGACAGTGAAAGAGAGCAAAACCCTGCAGGAGATAAACTGACACAGTAACTGGGGTAACAGGTTAGGTGTTTTGGGAGGCATTGAAATTGGTTAAGGATAGAAAAAGAGTTTGGAGCTATTGTACACAGGATCACTATGAATTACAGGTGACTCAACGAACTCTAACAACAGTCTTTTGTATTTCAGTACTTTTATTCCCTGAGATTATGTTTCAAAAACACATTTTAAACCCTTACCATGCTTGGGAACTTTGGCAGTCTACTTTTAACAAGCTTGTAAAGTCATTTATGGCTGCAACCCAATTTTCATTTTCAAAGTAAAACATCCCACGTTTTATAAGTGCATCTGTCCTTCTAGGATCATAAAAAATACACTAGAAATAGAAAGAATACATAAACATATAATAATTTTTAGAAAAATACTTAATCCCACAGTAAATTAGATATACTACAACTATTTCTTTTTTTAACTTCAGATTGCATAAGATCAAATCACTTTAAGATTCTACAACTTTCAGACTTGTATTTAATTAAGGCTGTTATTTTCAGGAACTCCATTATTCATTTACTTCTAGAAAACGGATGTTTTCTAAGAAATAGGAAAACAAAATACCTATCATGTGTTAAGACATAAAATCTTTTATTTGCTTACAAAGTTCATATACATTGTGTTTCACACTATTCTTCATACATATTATGTTTCATACAATCATTTTCATGCATTATGTTTTGCTAAAGTAATTATCATTGGGCCTTGTCTATCATTACCCTGTTTTTTTCACCTTGGTCCTTCTCATTTCCTTCCCCACCCACCCACCAAACTGTGCAACCTTGTGGTTTCTCCCCTACCATCCTTATCCCTCTGCTCCTACCCCTTATACCTTTGAGCTCCCAATACATGTTTTATTAGTTATCCTTCTATTTTTACAATAATGGTCTTATGCAGCATTTGTCCTTAAGAGACTGAGTTATTCTTGCTGAAAGTTTTATAGACTAAAAATAAAAAGTTGATTGTTCAAGTAGACTTGCCATTGTCATTGTTACGTATCGTCAAATCAGAACTGACTCATACCTGGCCCTCCAGCAGGTTTTCAGAGGCCTTAAATCACACAGGAGTAGATTGCCTTTCTCTGACAAAGCAATTGGTCAATCTGAGTCATTTGCCTTTGAGCTGGCAGTGCAGGCCCTTACCACTAGGCCACTAGAGCTCAGATATTAATTATTTTAACAGCTTTTTATCATAACTGAAGATAATAGATCTTAAACTGATTATTAATCACCACCATGGATGATTCAATTAAGTACAAATTGGGTTTATTCAGTTCTCAAAATAGTGAGAAGAAAGTATTGTTCATTTATTTCTAATATACATATGAAGCAATAAGGTAAACAGACTAAATTATTGTATAAATACATTGCCATGGAATCAACTCCTAACTAAAATGGTCTTACACTCAGCTAAAAAGTGTATAATCTATTGAGAGTAGAAATTAAATCATGAAGTAAACAGGCGTTTTTAAAAAATCACATCTAATTATTCTGAAACTCATTTCATTTCACAGAGCTATATTAATAGATTTTAAATTATCAACATCAAATGGAGGAAGGAAACAAAAAATCTGAAGGAGACAAAGTGTTCTTCTTGTGTGCCATCAAGTCATCACCGACTTATAGCTGACCCTCCAGCAGGTTTTCAGAGGCAGTACATTTCTCGGGAGGAGCTTGCCCATACTTCTCCCATGGAGTAGCAGCAGGTAGATTCAAACTGTGTGCTTTTGGGATTGTTGTGTAACTTCTTACCACTGTTGTTGTTAGGGGCCATCAAGTCAAGTATATTAAATCCTAGCAACCGTATGAACAAAAGATCTTAACCCTGTTCTATTGTGTGCCATCCTCACACTTCCTGACACACAAGACCCCATTGTGCCAATCACCACATCAATCCTCCTGTTCAATGGTCTTCTCCTTCACTGACCCTCCACCCTTCCCAACATCATGTACTTCTCCATATAATAGCACCTCCTAGCAACATGCTCAAAGTATGGGAGGCAAAACCTTATAATTATGCCAGCAAAGAGCACTCTTGCAGCACCCTCTCTAAGAGATATTTGTTCTCTTGGCTTTCCATAGGATGTTTGGTGCTCCTCTCCAACACCACCTCTCAAAGGCATCAATTTTTTTTTCTGTCCTCCTTATTCATTGTCCGGGTCTCAGCTGCATAGCAAGTGATTACAAAAACCATGGCCTGTATCAAGTGTACCTTAGTCTCCAAACTGACATCATTGCTCCTTAGTACTGTGGAGAGGTCTATGACAGCAGACTTTCCCAATACATCTTTTTATTTCCTGGCTGCCAGTGTCAAGAATGTTGATTGTGGAGCCAAGCAAACTAAAACTGTTTACAATCTCAGTCTCTTCACCATCCATCATGGTGCTGCCAATCAGCCCAGTGGTGAGAATCTTTGTTTCCTTATTGTTGTTGTGTGCCCTGGAGTCAGATCGAGCCACAGTTGATGCTAGAGCAGGTTTTCAGAGGAAGTAAATAGCATACTTTGTGCCTATGGGACTGTAACTCAGCTCAGGAGTCATGCTGCTAACTTCAAAGTGGCACCCTTTGGCAATACAAATCCACCAGCAGTTCCATGAGAAAAGATGAAAAATCTCCCATGTTTTATAGCCTCTGAAAACCCACAGGCAAGTCAGCTATGAAACATTTCCAATTCAATTGCAATGATCGCTCTAAAGAAGTTATCAAACTTACAAATATTGTCATCAAGCAGAAGTATGTCAAGGGTGTAGCTCTTGGCCTTTTAAAAAGCAGAAGCTGGGAATATGACAAAATAAATTATTTTAATTATGTCTTCTAAAGTCTCAGTTGTACTAAGAACTAAGAATTTGAAGTTTGAAGTCAGAAGGTAACAGTGAAAATTCCACTGCAATGAGGAATATTTTGCCCTGGCTCTATTGTCAAGTCTAGGTCAGCTAAATATTCACTTCTTCAAAGAAGCATTGTCTGACTTCCCTAAACTGAATACAAAAAGTAGCCCCTCTTATCTTTCTTTTCTTCAAAAAGATCATAATTTACAGATGCATATTTATTTATGCATATGCTTATGCCTTATGCTTATATCTGTCCTTTCCTTTAAATACACACTCTAATAATCCAGAAAAATGTCTGTTTTAGTCATCACCATTTTATCTACTACGTAATAGAGGGCCCAGTCATAACTGAGAGCTCTCGTGGAATAGTGAGATGAACTGGTAACCCAAAGGCCACACATCTCCTGCGATTCATCAGAGCCTGCAAGAGGCAAACATAGCCAGGTTTTCCTAGTTTCCATTTATAGCCTAGGAACCCCATTGTCTATATGAGTCACAATCTATGACAGCAGTGTGATTTGGAGAATTTGTGAGTGACAGTGATTAAATTAGCAAACCAGTGCACATTCCTTCTGAGAACAGAGATTTTTCACTGTAGAAGTGAATAAATACTGTGAAAAAATAATTTTCTATGTTATTTGAAGAGAAGAAGTAATGTCCAAAAGCCTCTCAACCAGTTTTGCAGTTTAAAAGAGAAAGCTGGAGAACTCACATACTCTTAAAGTTGTTTCAGTGACTCCAACCACAAATCTTTGATATGAATACACTTGTTTTCCAAAAGTTTAAGAATCATTGATAGGATTAGTATCAAGAAAAAAATTACAAAAACACTCTTACTTCTAAATTGTAATTCTCTCAATTATATATTGTATGACCTTCAAAGTCTATTATAATATTGGTACAAGAAACTTATGACCTGAAATATAAAATTAATAGTATTATATGCAAAAAAAAACCCAGCTTACTTTAGAAAAGTCATCCATGGCTAGAACCTCGTTTGTTGTTTCATACATCTCACCCCTTCTAAAATATATGTCAGCATCTGTGGGCTTGTATTTAATTGCCTGGCTATAGTTCAAAATTGCCAAAGTAAAGTCATTTCTCATCCTGAAAATTTCTGCCTTTGACAAATATGCTTCTAAAGAAAATATAAAGGGTTAAATTTTAATGTTATGAATCTTTTACTATGAAAACTAAAACATTAAACTCCCTCCAAATATATAGTATCATAATAATTTTTCTATTATACTTTTTAATATTTAACTTTTAAAAACATTTATTTCCAACATTATATTTTTTTCTCAAGGATTGTGCAAAAATATGCATTGGTACTTAAAAATTCTCAAGTGAAAAGATAAAAATGATCTTTCATCTTTCTGTAGGTACAATATGCCTCAACATTTTTAATTTTTTTGCTTTTTAACGCTATTGTGCTAAAATATACATAAAATAAAATTTATCCTTTTAAAGAATTAAAGTGTCCAATTTAGTGGCCTTATAATGTTGTGCAGCCGTCACTCCAATCTCCAGTCATTAAACAATAACTTCTCATTACCTACTTTGAGCTCTGGTCACTACTGTTGTTGTTGTTGTTAAGTGTTTTTGAGTCAAGTATGACTCACAGTGACCATCTGAACAACAAATCTGAACCTTGTCATACCCTGTGCCACCCTTATGACCTCTGACACACTCAAGCCCATTCCTGCAATCATTGTGTAAGTCCACATGCTTGAGAGTCTTCCTCTCCTTCTGTCCTTCCAACTTTCCAAGCAAGATGTTCTTCTCTGAGGAATAGCCTTTCCTAGCAATATGCCCAAAGTATGCAAGAAGAAGCGATATCATCCTTGCCTCTAAGAAACACTCTGGTTGTACTTTTTCCAAGACATGCCTGTTTGTTCTTTTGACAGTGGATGGCTATTCTGTACTCTTCTACACCACCACAGTTTAAAGGTATCAGTTTTCCTTGTCATCCTTATTCATTGTCCAGATCTCAACAACTTAGGAGATTATTTAAAAGAATATGGTCACTCAAAAAAAAAAAATAAATAAATAAATAAAAGAATATGGTCTGAATCAGGCCCACAGCAACATCAATGCTCATCATTTGGAGTAGTCATCCACTACACACTTTCCCAGTGCAATGTGGATCCAAATTGTCGACAGTGTCAGTCTGTTCTCCATCTATTATAATGCCACCTCTCAGGCCACTGACAAGAATTTTTGTTTTCTTGAGGTTGAGATGCAATCTATATTGAAAGTTATTATGCTTGATTTCTTTAGTAAGTGCTTCAATCCCTCCTTATTTTCAGCAAGCAAGGTTGTCATCTGCATAAAGGTTTTTTTGAGTCTTCCTCCATTTCTAATGCCATATTTTCCTTCATAGAGTCCAGCTTCTCAAATAATTTATTCAGCATACAAATTAAATAGGAGCAAAGACAGAACTCTGATCCACACCTTTCTTAATTTTATGTCATGTAATGTTCCCTTGTTCTGTTCACACAATAGCCTCCTGGTCTAGGTATGAGCACAATTAAGTTTTGGGATTCCTGTTGTTCTCACTGTTAGCCATAATCCACATTGTCAAATGCCACTGTAGAGTCAATAAAGAAGAGACATTCTTCTGATATTCTTTGCCTTTAGCCAAGATCCATCCGACATCAGCAATGATATCCCTAGTGCCATGGCCTCTTCTAAATCCTGCATGAACTTCTGACATTTCCCTATCTATGTACTATCCTATCCCTTTTTTTAATGATAACTCAGAAGTATTTTGCATACATGTGGTATTGATGATATTATTCAATAATTTCAATATTCTGTTGGATCACCTCTCTTGGGAATGGGAACAAATATTAATCTTTTTCAGTCAGTTGGCCAAGCAGCTGTTCTCCAAATTTCCTGGCAATAGTCAAGATAAATATTGGCTGCATATGGCAAAGGAGCTCTGATGGCCTATTGGCAAGAAGCTACACTGCAATCCCAAGGTTGCGCAGTTTGAATCCACCAGCTGCTCCATGGGAGGAGGATGGGCAATCTCCTACTGTACAATTAGCTGCCTCTTTAAAGTCACTATAGGCTCAGTTAAGGGTCAGATGCAACTCAACAGTACACAACAACAACAAGAAGTATGGAAAAGGCCATAACTCTGATACACACTTTTTGGACTGACACTTTGTGGTGGCTTATGCGTTACTGTGATGCCAGAAGCTAAATTACTACTATTTCAAATATCAACAGGGTCATTCATGGTGAACAGGTTAGAATAGAGCTCCCAGACCAATTCAGACTAAGAATCAGGAGTGGTCATCCACTTCTAAAATAAAAGACCCTAAAAACTCCTACGAATATCAGTGGAAATAATATGCAGCTATTTATATCACCGACTTTGAAATTTTAAGTTCATCACCTTCTTTTGAGATGAGAAAGAACAAACTTGCTATAATGCTTATCATGACAAACCATTTTGATAACAATATATAGTATCCTTTGAGTCTTAAGTTTATATTTCAAAAATTAAAACATTATTTTATGAAAATCATAATTCTTTTCTTTAGTACACTGATGGGTAGACCAAAAAAATAGGTGACAAAGAGAGATCTGAATTTATAATATGAGTAAAAATTTTTTAAAAGACAGAAATAATCTGACTATCTCCATAGACAACTCACCTGCATGAGTTTTATTATATTTAATTATAAAATTCAAGTCATCCAAAGCTTCATTAATTTTGTCTTGGAAAAGATAAATGAAATGTCGGTGCCAATAAGCGTTAAGAAACAATGGCTCCAAGAATATAGCCTAGGGGAAAATATATAAGCATAAACTAAATCAAATTATTTCTTTTTAAAGCTGTCATCAGTGTAAAGGTATATTCACACAAAATTTTCAAATAAAGTACAAAAACATAAGTTCATAAACAAAACCTAGTGCTTTTATTATTATTTGAAGATGACAACTTTTATACTTATTTACAGTCCAACAAGCTCAATTAAGCACAATTATTCAAAGTTCTGGTAAAAATTACCTTTACGAGCAAATATAAATGTGAATATTGTCATTGTGATTAGTAAGCACTTACTTCCTGTAGATCATGCATGGCACTCTTTAACTTGCCCAGTTTCCTATACATAGCTCCACGCCTACAATATGCAAATGCACATTTGTTTTTCTTCTTATTGATTTCTTCAGTCAAAATTTTCACTTCAGATTCATAATACTTCATGATCTCTGGAGGAAGATCAGACTCCACAAAATCATTTAAATCTATTTGTGGCGGTTCTTTTGTTTCAGGCTTGTCTTT
Source organism: Elephantulus edwardii (assembly GCF_000299155.1). Classification (NCBI taxonomy): domain Eukaryota; kingdom Metazoa; phylum Chordata; class Mammalia; order Macroscelidea; family Macroscelididae; genus Elephantulus; species Elephantulus edwardii. The sequence continues at coordinate 4,638,223 of NW_006399850.1, read as the reverse complement.
TGGAAGAAATATTTGAACAACCTTCTTTTCTACAGGTTTACGTTTCTCTTCAGGTTTAAACTTAAGCCACATATTAATAACCCATGTACGAACATCAGTATTTCGGGGGATTCCTCCCCTACTTCGAACAAAGTCTTCAAAATCTAAAAGTGAAGGTAGGCTGGGACAATGAATGTGACGCTCATACAGAGGAATTCGGAGCAGATATTTCTTCTGTTCATAAAGTATTCCATGAGACAATGATCTAGTTTTATTTAAAAAAACAAAAAGTGATTTTTTAAATTAAAGAATCATAATCATCCTTTAAACTAATTCAACTACACACAGAAAAAAACCTCTTTCACATTGTTCTTATAGATATAAAATTATTTCTTTTATACACCCAAAATCCTGTTTTTCACTGTATGAAAACTTTATGTAAAGCTAATGAAAGCAAAAGAAACTGTTTTCAAAGAGGCACCCTCATAGAATATGAATGCAGGGTTAATGTTCCTTTCAGGTCAACATTTCAGGTTTAATTTGAAGACTCCATTTGCCATTCCCTCTCAACATAAAATTGCAGTGAAGAACTAAGGAGATAAATCTTGATGTGAGAAGGGAAACTGTAACCAAGATCAGAAAGGACACAAGTTTTAGAAACCAAGAAGAATCAAGGATTGACTAGGCATATAACAGACTACAAAATAAATATTCCAGGCTCCTTTTTTTGTTAGACTGTTGTTAAGTGCAGTCCAGTTGACCAGGACTTTTGGTAATGCAATGACAGCAGATCAGAACCTTGCCCTATACTGCATCATCATCACGATCACCACTATGCTCAAGCCCATTGCTACAGTCCCTGTCAATCCATCTTATTGAAGGTCTTCCTCTCTTTGGCTCCCACTGTCAACAATTTCCTTTTACTTGGATCCACAGTAAGTCAGGATCGTAGGAGACATTTGCATTGGGAAGATGTGCAGTCAGGGACCTTGTCAAATTACTAATGAGCAATGATATCAGTTTGAGGACTAAGGTACACCTGATTCAGACCATTGTCTTCTCAGTCACTCCTTATGCATCTCACAGCTGGACAATGAATAAAGATGACCAAAGGAGAATTGATTCCTCTAAATTGTAGTGTTGTAGAAAAGTACTGAATATCCCAGGGACTGCCAAAACAAACAGATGTCTTGGAGAAAGTACAGACAGAGTGCTTTTTGGAGGCAAGGATGATAAAGTTTCATCTCGCATACTTTGGGAGTGTTGTTAGGAAAAGCTCTTCCTTGGAGAGGGACGTCATGCTTGGAAAGGCGGAGGGAGAGTGAAAAAGAGGAAGACCCTCAATCAGATGGGTTGACACAAGGACTGTGGCAATGGTGGGTTCAAGTGTATCAGAGATCGAGGTTGGCATAGGATAGGATAAGTGGCAGATCTGTTGTTCATTGGGTCGCTGTGAGTCATAAGCAACTCAACAACACCTCAAGACAACAACATACCTTTCCCAGCATGATGCTTTTTTTCCCAGGGTCTGGTCCTCCTGACAACCTGCCCAGCATAGTGAAGACCAAGTTTCACCAGTCTTTGACCTAAAGAACACCCTGTTTACACTTCCTCCAAGACAGATATTTTTTTCCTTTTACTGTATTTAAGATTTTTTTTCATTCATACACATTGTGTTTCATGATGTATATTGTGTTCCATAGAGTCCTTCATTTATATTATGTTGTTTGTTGTTATGTGCTGTGGAGTCGCTTGCGACTCATAGTGACCCTATGTACAACAGCCCTAAAGTCTGCTCTGTCCTGTGCCAATTGCACTGTCTCTGACACTCCCATCCCAATTATCCCAGTCACTGAATCAATCCACCTCATAGAGGGCCTTCCTCTCCTGCGCTGTCCCTCCACCCTCCCAAGCATGATGTCCTTCTCCAAGGACTGGTCTCTCCTCACAATATGTCCAAATTATGTTAGACAGAGCCTCAGAATCCTTGCCTCCAAGGAGCCACCCGGTTTAACCCTTTCCAGGACAAGTCTGTTTGTTTTCCTAGCAGTCCATGGTATTCTCAATACTCTTCTCCAGCACCACAGCTCAAAGGCATCAATTCTCCTTTTATCCTCCTTGGTCATTGTTTCTTTATATTGTGGGGATTTTCTTCTCCTCCCTTACAATCATCCCACCAACAACTACTTCCATAAAAGCATGTAAGCCAGGTATTTCACACATCATGTCCTAGTATCCCCCCCTTTAGATAGCCAACTGCTGGCTTGCCCATCCCTATCCAACCAGGGATATCACTGCTGATAGGAGATGGATCCTCGCTGGAAGGAAAGACTAACGGAAGAATGTCTAATTATGTTTTATTGATTATGCAAAGGCATTCAACTGTGTGGATCATAACAAGTTGTGGCTGACATTGAGAAGAATGGGAATCCTAGGGCACCTAATGCAAAATCTATGTCTAGACCAGAAGGCTGCTGTGCAAACAGAGCAGTGGAATACTGCATGGTTTAAAAATAGGAAGGGAGTGTGTCAGGGTTATATTCTCTCTCCAGACATATTTAATTGGTATGCAAAGGAAATTATTCCAGAAGCTGGACTCTATGAAGAGGAGTGTGGCACCAGGATTGGAGGGAGACTCATCAATAACCTGTATTATGCAGATGACACAACTTTACTTACTAAAAGCTAGGAGAACTTGAAGCACTTGTTGTAGAAGACCAAAGAATGCAGCCTTTGGTATGGATTGAATCTCATCATCAAGAAAACAAAGATTCTTACCACTAGACCAATAGGCAGCATCATTATGAATAGAGAGGAGATTGAAACTGTTAATAGCTTCATCTTGCTTGGATCCATAATTAACACCCTTGGTACCAGTAGTCAGAAAATAAGGAGATGCATTGCACTGAGGAAAATGGGAATCCCAGAACACTTGATTGTACTTGTGTGAAACCTATACTGGGACCAGAAAGCAGTCATCAGAACAGAGCAAGGAAACACTGCATGGTTCAAAATCAGGCAAGGAGTATGTCAGAGCTACATCCTGTCTCCATACCTTTTTAATCTACATGCAGAACAGAGATCATTTGGAAAACTGGGCTTTATGAGGAGGAATGTGGCATCAGGATTGGAGGAAGACTCAACAACCATGACAAAAAGGATAACAAAAGAAGAATTGATGCCTTAGTGTTGTGGTATTGGAGAAAAGTCTTGAACATACCATGGGCCACCAAGAAAACAAATTTGTCTGTCTTAGAGAGGGTGAAACCATATTTCTCCTTGGAGGCTAGGATTTTGAAGCTCTGTCTTACATACTTTGAGCATTTGGCCAGGAGGGACTGGTCCTTGGACAAGGACATCATGCTTGGAAGGGTGGAGGGACAGTGCAGGGAAAGAAGACCACATAGGAGATGGATTAATACAGTATCTGGGGCAATGGATATTGAGGTGTTGGAATCAGTGAGACTAGCTCAAGACAGGGAAGGGTTCAGAGCTGCTATACAATGGGTCACTATGAGTCACAGGTGACTCAATGTCACATAACAACAACAACAACATTGCATTGGGTAAATCTGCAGTCAGGGACTTCTCCAAATTACTGAGGAGTAATGATGTCAGTTCAAGGACTAAGGTGTATCTGATTCAGTCTATTGTCTCTCTGATCACTTGCTATGCATCTGAGAGCTCCTGTATGACAGGAGAAAAATTGCTACCATGGAGCTTGCGGTGTTGGAGAAGAGCACTGAGCATCCCACTGATGGCCAAGAGAACAAACATCTGTCTTGGAGAGGGTGAAGCTGGAGTGCCCTCTGGAGACAAGAATGTTGAGGTTTCACCTCACATACTTTGGGTATGTTGCTAGAAGGTGCTATTCCTTGGAGAAGGACATGATGTTGGGAAGAGTGGAGGGTCAGCAAAGGAGAAGAAGACCCTCAACTAGGTGGATTGTCATGGTGATTGCCACAATGGGATCTTATGTGTCAGGAAGCACAATGATGGCACAGGATAGAACAGGGTTCAGATTGTTGTTTTTTTTCATAGTGTTGCTATGAGTTGCACTCGACACAATGGCACCAAACAACAACAACAACAACAACAACATGAAACCAGTACTCTGAGGAAATAAGCATCCCTTTTGCTAAAGAGTCGTATGTCTAATTTAAAAACTATGAGCATCTGTATCCATAAGCATCAGCCAGTCCAGAATAAGCCATCAGGTTGCAGTGATCAACATGAGTTCACAGCATGGGTTGTCTTCTCTTCGTCTTGTTGGGTTCTGGTCAACTCATCCCCAGCCATCTGTGGTTAGGTTCAAATGGGCAGCAGCTGAAAGCTCAGGAGTCCACACTTGTCCCTGCATTCCAGATCCCTTGGTCTCCTCACTCATGCCTAGCACTCACATGGGTCCAAGTCAATCAAAAGGCCAGGGGTCCTCACAACTATATGCTCCTCAAGTCAACAACCATTCCCTGCTTATCCACGCATCAGCGCAAGACAGATTTGTTTGTTCTTTCAGCAGTGCAAGGTATATTCAAAACTCTTTGCAAATACCGTTATCCAAAGGCATTGATTTTTTCTTCAGTATTCCTTACTTCCCATTTAATTTTCAGATGCATCAGGGCACCCTTGCCTTTAAACTGATCTTTTAGCCCTATAGTGGTCCTTAACAATAGAGTTTCGCACTGCAAAATGTCTGTTTCTTGACAGCTGTTGCCATGAGTACTGATTGTGGATCCAAAATGAGTGAAAAGTTAAATCCTCAGCAACTTCAATCTTTTCTCCTATTATCATGATGTTGTCTATGGGCCCAATGGTGAGAATTTTGTTTTCTTGATGGAGACATGTAATTCATATTCAAGGCTATGGTCTTTGATCTTCTTCACTAAGTGCTTCAAGACTGCTTTGCTTTCTGCAAGCAAGATTGTGTTATTTACAGGTTGATGAATCTTCCTCAAATCCTTTTGCCATACTCTTCTTTAAATAGTCTAGTTTCTTGAATTGTTTGCTGTGTATAAAGATTGAGTAGATGTGAGAAAGGATACAACCCTGAGGCTCACTTGTCTTGATTGTAAACCATGCCATGTTCCCTTGTTCTGTTCAGGCAGCTGCTTAGATTGTGTGGTTTGGGTTTGCTTTTGGTTTTGGGTTATTTTTTTAGAACTCTATATATAATGTGTACAGAGAAGGCAATGTCTTAAAAAGATTTTAACAAAGCATAATCCATATTATTCTGTAATGTATTTTACTAAAAATACCACTGACCAATACCGTAAGTTTAAAAATCCTAGATTTCTTTATATTATTAGTGCTAAACATCTTTTCCTATTTGAGGGGTTGTTCAGTGATTAATAAAGGGTTAAAGCTATTTTTCCCTTGATACACAGCAACCAGTCTGACACAAAATTGAGTTGGCAAGTTACTCAATGGTGTCTGCTACACATCCATAAATGTGAACAACAGTGCCTGCTTACTGGGATTTTTGTAAAGATCAAATTATCTTCATTCATGCAGGTTTAGTTCATCTCTCTAGTGCTCAGAACAGTGCTCAGCACAAGCTAAGCTTTAGGTAACAGTTGATGATGATTGCTTTGCTGATAGCGCAAATACACTATAGTTTTGAAGTTTTGTCTGATTAACAAAAAATTTATTTAGCATTACCTCTTATTTTGGAAGCAGAAGTGGCATCCACTTCCTAAACAACATGCCTCCAGAAACTCTATGAACTTTGATAAATGTCGATAGTTATAGAGGGGATTCGTGACTTTTGTTCATAGGGCTGCAACGAGTAGTGCTCGACTCTAAAACCATAACCTATTATTAGACAAAGTATAAGCTAAAAACTCCCCAAACTCTTGTTCACTTTGAAAGATTTCCACAAAGAACTCTTGCATGCAAAATAAGACCCAAGTGACTCAAAATTAATCAATGTCAGAATATTACTCTAAGGACACACTTATCTTGAAAGCCTTAAGATTGTTTCTTTTAAGCTACAAAAATACTACCAACTAGAACACGACTGGACCAATAGGAAACATGATAGATGGAGAAAAGATTGATGTTGTCAACAATTTCGTCTTGTTTAGATCCACAATAAACATCATGGTAGCAGTAGCCAAGAGATCAAAAGATGTGTTGAATTGAGGAGATCTAAAGGCAAGGACATCTCAAAAGTGCTAAAGAGGAAGGATGACAGTTTAAAGACTAAGGTGTGCCTGGTCCAAGCTATGTTCTTTTCAATTACTTTCTATGCATCCAAAAGTTTGGCAGTGAACAAGTATGACAGAAGAATAACTGATGTATTTGAGCTGTGATGTTGTAGAAGAGTACTGAATATTCCATGGACTGACAGCTAAACAAGTTTGTCTTGAAGGAAGGGCAACCATGATGTTCTCGAAAGACAAAGATGGTGAAACTTTGTCTTACATACTTTGAGCATGTTGCTAAAGAGAGGTTGTTCCTTGGAGAGAGGCATCATCTTTGGAAAGGTGCAGAGTCGGCAAAAGAGGATAAGACCCCCAATGAAATGAATTTAGTGTCCGGGGTAATGTGTTCAAGTGTGTTAGGATTATAAGGATGATGCAGGATACAGGAGAGGGTTCAGATCTGTTCATAGGTTTACTATGAGTCATATTTAATGGAATAGCACTTTAAAAAAACAATAACAAAGATCTTGAAGAGTTTAACAAAAACGGGTTGACTATGGATAACCTCAAGGTTTGAAGGAGCAACAGGTAAGGAATAATTGTGCTAATACTTCATAATAGTTTTTGTACCAGGGATAAGCTACAGTTTTAAAGTGGCAAGTAGCATGTGTAAAAAGTATCAACTCCTAGGATCTGGGTGAAAAGACAGGGTAATGATGGACAAGATCCAATGTTGATTAATTTTATAAAACATAATGCACGAGAATGATTGTATGAAACACACTGTGAATGAAGAATAGTGTGAAACACAATGTCTACAAACTTTGTAAGCAAACCAACAAAGAGAAATAAATATATCAACTCCTCTTGCCATTAAGTCAATTCCAAATTATACTTACTTTATAGGGCAGAGTAGACTTGCGCTATAGGGTGTGAAAGCCTGTAATCTTCATAGAAAAGGACTTATCACATCTTTATCCCACACAGCAGTTGGTAGGTTTGAATTGTCAACTTTTTAGTTAACAACCAAGCACTAAACCAAACTTTGTTAAGTTGTTGTTAAGTGTTGTAAGTTGTTTTTAAGTGTTGTTAAATAACCCACCATACAACAGAGTGAAACCTTGTCCAATCCAGTGTCATTCCCGTGTAACAGGAATACTTGAAAGGTAACACAAGTATTGGTTGGATACTCAAATCAAACTCATTGCTGTCAATTCATAACCAATTCATAGCTGACCCTTCAGCAGGTTTCCAGAGGCTATAAATCACCCAGGAGAAAAGTGCTCATTTTTCTCTAGTGGAGGCCCTGATGGATTCAAACCAGCAGAGAGGTACAGCCTTTCTGTTAACAGCAAAGCTTTGTATGGAGTACATCACTAGAGCTCCCAGAAGGACTGGGTAGACGCAGAAACTCAGCTAAAGGTCCTGGAAGGCAAGGTCAGTCAGTGGTCATCAGTGAGAGTGGCACAGCTCTGTGTCAGTGGGCACTGACTAAAGTCTCCTTTAGTCCCTAGCTGACACCTAGTTTGGGACTCAGAGATCAAAGAGGAGAGAAACTTGCTAGGGAAAGGCTGAAACTGCAAAGTTACCATTTTACACACATGAAATCCTGACCTAACTGAGAAGGGACACAAAAGGGAAATTATAACAAAGGGATGAAATGGAACACGTGAGTCTGATTAATATATCAGTAAGGCTAGGAAAGGAACACAGGTCTTGAATTAATCCAAAGACTAAGTTAAGATTGCTGTTGTTGTTGTATGCCATAGAATCAGATGTTATTTACAGCTGGTTCCTCAGTGAACTTCAGATGCTGTAAAATGCATGTTAGGAGATTGCTCATCTTTCTCCCATGAAGCAACTGATGGATTCGAACTGCCATAGTTCCCTAAATTAAAATTAGCTTTAAGGGGGGAGGAGGAATATAAAATTATACCCTAGGAATAAAAGCTTTTTAAGCTTGCTCCAGAAATATGTTTTAAAGTAACAATTATTTCATATTTCCATCTATGTGCTTAAGCTAACTTTTAAAAAAGAATTTTCAAAATAGATGAGGAAACCTTACTAATAAATAAATATGCCCACAGTTTGTTTTACTACCTCAACCAAAAGGTTCATTTCTCAATTTCACCTGTTGGCAGCAGATACAAACTATAAACCCAGCTAGAATAAATCAGCCCATTATCTCACAGAAGCAACATTTCATTTACTTGTATCTTTTGTATACTAGAAGCCACTTAGATAGTGGCTAGAATGGAGCTATACTTTCTAGTATGAACAACATTCATGGCATATTAAGATCAACAGATGTTCACAGTGCATAAGCAAATTTCTGGTTCTGATCTAAAACATTTGTCAACTTAGAAAAACCTATCTTAAGTCTTCTTAAGACGATCGAACAAGGATTCCAGATAGTCCATTTCAAAGGAACCTGAAGTTTGAGTAACAAGCAGAGGACCTGGAACTTTAATGACATCTCCACAACGGTTGGCCTCTGTTCTTCATTGTCACACTCTGGAGGCTTAGTAATAAGGAATTGCACAGCCTATCCAAAGGAACATGGTTTGGATCCACAAGTTGCCTCATGGGAGAAAAATAGGCAATCTTTTCCTGTGTGGTTTATGGCCTCTGAAAACTGTCTAAAGAGTCAGCTATGTTTCTAACCCAGTGATACATAACAACAACAATGATCCCATGGACTGACAAAAGAACATACAATTTATGTCTTGGTAAAAGTACACCCAAGGTGCTCCTTAAAGGCAAGGAAGGTGACATTTTATCTCACATATTTTTTACATGTTGTTAGGAAAAGAGCATCATTCTTGGACAGGTGGAAGGTCAGTGAAAGAGAGGAAAACCTTCAACAAGATGGATTGGCATAGTAACTGTAACAATAGTAGCAAATGTAGCACAGATGATAAGGATGGCACAGGAGAGGACAAGGTACATATATGTTTTTCATAGGGTCACAATGAATCATAGGTGACTCTGCAGTTTCTAACTACAGCAACATAATTCCCAATTCCCAGCAGGGAGCTCTCGTGGCAAAAAGGTCAGGAGCTGTGTTTTCAACCTATAGACACAGGATTGGAATTCACCACTTGTTCCAAGGGTGAAAAAGTGCAGTCTCCTCCTATGTGATATACAGCCTCTGAAAACTCACTGGAGAGTCAGCTACAAGTCATTTCTCACTCACTGGCACACAACAACATAACTCTCAGACTTCTAAGGGATAATAAATCACAACAAAAGCACATTAACACATTTTCAGAACTTCCAAGTCTTTATAACAATAAACAGAAAAAAGGCACATGTTTAATGAATTCTACTTTTCAAAAGGGCACATGTTTAATGAATTCTGCGTGATCTTACGATATCTAAAGAAAGTTAAACCCAGATGGCTTTTGGAAACTATTTTGCACAATATATGGATCCTAGCAAAGTAAAGTCTTGACCATTTAAATATAAGCAAACCTAGTATTTCAGTTGTTATTATTTAAGGCCCTTCCATATTTTTAAACATTTTAAACATGATAAATATTTTTATCATTTGCATGGAAGTAAAAAATGTGTGTTGACTCTTGAGATGGCTTCACAACACATTCAGGTAGTTTTTCAGAGGCAGTTAATTGCACAAGAGAAAACTACCCATCGCATGGGAGGAGACTGCCCATCCTTCTCCTGTGGAGCAGCTGGTGGATTCAAACCGCACACCTTCGGGATTACAGCGCAGCTTCTTGCCACTAGGCCACCAGAGCTCCCAATTATAGATATTTATATATTTAAATAAAAAGGCTTGTCCTTTATGTGATTATTCAACCTATTTTCAGAACAAAATAATTACTTCAACAGATGAAATTATATGATTAAGGACAAAATATACAATGCCCTTTAAAACATAATAATTACTGATTAACTAGAACCTTTTAAGAATTCTTGGTGGCTTGGATAATTCTTCATATATGGAAGCATATTTCTCAAGACTCAATTGTTTCTTCTGAGTCATCCTCTTTCTCTTGGGATAAACAATGTAACTAATGCCAGCTTGTCTAGATGCTTCAATAAGAGAGAGAGACAAATGTCTAAAATTGTATTTGTCCTGAAAATCTTCTAATATAGTATCTATATCTGCTTTCACGGTGGTGGGCCCCTTGGACTTTGCCTTCTCAGACATCCAACGCTCCAACTCCTTTCTTTTCTGAAACATCACCCCTTCTATATTGCTTTTCGTATCATCAGGCATCACTAACGGAGCTGTGCTCTTCTCCTTCAATTCTACAGAAGACTGTGCTCTCTTATAAGGAAGTAAGGAAATAAAAGTATAGAAGATCAATTTAATTGCTATTTAAAATATTCATTTACAAAATTATTACTAATCTATCTTGATCACTTCATTGAAAATATTTTCAACTACATATTTGTAAAGTTATTGAAAATTAAAATTATAATGCTAATTGAAAAAAACAAAGTACATTAATTTAATTGATTTTATGACAGTTATATATATAAAGAATACTATAAAGTATACACATATTAAATTTTCTTTTTTATGCTTTTAATTTAAAAAGAATGCTTTTTACAGATCCAAATAAAATACATGCCCCACTTTTAATACAACAAAGAATTAGTAGGATGGGCAAAATGTATTTAAACTGTTTATCAAACTGTAAAAACAATTTCTGAATCTACTTTCAAAAGCACTAACATCAAAATTTCTACACCATACTATTCAAGTATGTTCTACAATAATTTTCAATGCAATATGTTGAATTTAATAACATAATTCTAGCCAAATATATGGATAATGTAACTATTTATGCACCATAGTACCAGAAGGTTGGTGGTTTAAATACATCAACATAGAAGTTTCTTAAAAGCAAGGCTTGCTAATATGCTTCCAAAAGATGGCAGTCCTGATAATTCTATGTGGTTCTACTTTGCACACATGGGATTACCAGATTGTTGTTATTTTGATGTTTTGTTGAGTGAAAACTGACCTGTAGCTGATCCTCCAGCAGGTTTTCAGAGGCAGTAAATCACATGAAAGAAGATTGCTCATCTTTCCCTCACAGAGCAACTGGTGGATTTTTGCGGTTTACCTTGGGGGTGGCAGCACAGTTCCTTACAACGAGTCCACTAGAGCTCCCCAGCAAGCTTACCAATGAGAATCAACTCAACAGCAATTAACAATAGCAATATATATATAATTTTAGTTGATCTAATTGCAGATGACTTAATGGTAAAAAATTGCATTGCCAATGCAAATGTATGTGGTTCAAATCCACCAAATGCTCCATGGGAGAAAAAAGGACAATTCCCTATCATGTGATTTACTGTCTCTGAAAATCAACTGCAGGGTAAGCTATGGGTTAGTTCTGACTTGATGGTGATAGTTGTGGTTTTTGTTGTTATGTAACATTGATTCAACTGCGACTCATAGTGACCCTATGTGCATTAGCTCTGAAACCTGCCCTATCCTGAGACAATCTCGTCATCTCTGACAGACCTAACCCCATTGCTTCAGTCACTGAGTCAATCGATCTCATCTCAGGTCTTCCTCTCCTTTGTTGTCCTGCCATACTTCCAAGCATGATATATCCCTCTCCAAAGACTTGTACCTACTGACCACATGCCCAAATATGTGAAACAGTCTCAAAATCCTTGCCTTCAGGAGGCAAGTTGGTTTTACCCTCTCCAGGACAGAGCCGTTTGCTCTCCTGGCAGTCCATGATACGTTCAACACTCTTCTCCAGAACATACAAGAACAATCATTACAGAATCAACTTATCTTAAATGACAACGTTGTTATGTACCATAACAAGTCTTTTGACTTGATAGCTGAACCTCCAGAGGGTTTTCAGGGGCAGTAAATTGCTAGGGAGAAGATTGCTCATCTTTCTCCTATGGACTCTTGTGAATCAGAACAGCAAAATGTTTGTATTGGTAGTATAATTCCTTACCAATAAATGAATTGAGTTCCCTTAAGTGATAATATTAATAATACCATTTACTCAAAACTCAAAAGTATTGCCATTAAGTTGATCCCAACTCAGAACTGACTCCTCAGTGAGCTTCTGAAGCTGTAAACTGTACAGCAGAACATAGACCATCTCCCTATCACAGAACAGCTGGTGGATTTGAGCCATCAGAAAGGTGTCGCTTACTTCCACCCTGACTGCAACACACAGTGAAGGCTTGGGAATTCTTAAGGAGAGGATGAGCCATGGTTTTTCAGAGAACAACATTCACCCTGCTCCAGGCAAAATGGGAACACAAATATACAGGTCCTTGATAGAACATCCCCTTCCCCTGAAATATTACACAATTATAACAGCCTAACATCTACCAAAAAAGATTCACATGATGTCAATAAATCAGTAGGCAGTCTCAAACACTATGAAAAAAACAAAACAACCCTTCTCCTGAAAAAGTAGAGAATAATGTAGACCCAACGAATACCCTAGACATGAAGAATCTGAAGAAATATGTTGAGGGGGAGTTATTTGAACAGCTACAGAAGAAGATGCAAATGATGGGGGAAACAATGGAAGCCATTAGGAAAGCAAATACCCAGAGGCAGGAAACACAAAGAATTCTATTGATGAGGAACATCTTGAACAACTACAGAAGAAAATGGAAAAGATAGGAGAAAGAATTGAAATTATAAAGAGGTACAAGAATTTGAAAGATCATCACAAGACAGAGAGGGTACAGCCAGCACAGTACTGGAAATCACAGAAATGCATTAAAATGCAATCCAGAATAGTAAGACCAAAATGACAGAAGTGTTCAACACATTGGAGAGACAACCAAGTAGAAAAGAAGAGATGAAATACAGAGTCAGTGAGCTAGAAAAGCCTCAATGGAAACATACTAGAAGAAAAACCAAAGACGAGACAGGAAGAAAATATTAGAATCACGTGGGATGACATCAGAAGAACAACATACATATATATATTTGTAATTCCAGAACATGAGAGAGACAGGGATATCACTAAGAAAATTATAGGAAAAGTACTAGAAGAAAATTTTCCAAGTATTATGAAAAACAGAGAAATCTACATTCAAGCTCAGTGGACACCAAACAGATTTATGCCAAAAAAGAAAAACATCAGGACATATCATAGTCAAATTGTCCAAAATAAAAGATAAAAATAGAATACTAAAAGCAGCATGAAGGAGCTCTGGTGGCCTAGTGGCAAGAAGCTCCACTGCAATCCCAAAGGCAAGCAGTTCAAGGCCACCAACTACTCTGTGTGGGAAAAGGAGGAGCAATCTCTTCCCAAGCCATTAAGTGTCTCTGAAAACCCACCAGAGGGTCAGCTATGGGTTGGTTCCAACTCTGTGGTACACACAACAACAACAACAAAAACCGTATGAGAAAAACAAAGAGTCACCTACAAAGGAGAAACAGATTAAGTTCTGATTTTTCAGCAGAAACCAGGCAAACAAGAAGACCCTGAGATGTCATATAAAGAAAGTTGAAAGAAAACGATCACCAGCTAAGAATCCTGTACCCAGCAAAGGTGTTCATCAAATATGAAGGAGAATCTAGGTCATTTGCAGAAAAGAAAAAACTTAAGAAATTTGTGAAAACAACAGCAAAACTACAAGAAATGAGGAGAAAGGCATACTCAAAATCAAAGAAGGAAAGGAAAACTGTCAATAAGATGGACTGACAGTTACTACAATAGACTTAAGCACAGCAGAGATTGTAAGAATGCAGCAGGATAGGATAACATTTCAATATATTGTACATATTTAGGGTCACTCTGAGTTAGAGTCAATCCAATAGCCTCTAACAACAGCAACACAAATATATTCATTCTTAATTATTAATAAAAGAGCCACTGCTCCTCTGTCAGTCTACTTTATTATGGTGGCTTCCATGTTGTGGTAATGCTGGAAGCTATGCTGACAGCATTTCAAATACCAGAGAAGTCATCTCTGGTCAACAGATTTTAGGAAAGCTTCTAGACTAAGGCAAACTAAGAAGCAGTACTATCTATCTGTCCACTTCTAAAATAACAGGCCTCCAAAGATCTTATAAATAATGGAAGAACCTTTTTGGATATACTGGCAGAAATGAACCTTTCAGGTTGAAAGGCACTCAAAAAGAAGCTAGGGAAGAGATGTCTGCTCAAAATGGAACCTATATACTCTATAATGACATGGATGGAGTAAAGCTTTCACCTAATGAAGGGCCCTTAATTTGTTGCTGTGGGAAGACTCAAAATGAGGAAAAAAAGCTACAAATATCCAATAATATCTAGAGCATGTGCTATATGAAATATAAAACCAGGAAAACTGGAAGTTGTCTAAATGAAATGGAATGCATAAAGACCAACAGCCTAAGCATTAGTCTGTTGAGAAGAACTAGGACTGGACATTTCGAATCAGACAATTACATGAGTAAGTATGGCATAATGACAAGTAGAAAAGGATGATCTTTCAGTCTTCACAAAAAGAGCATTGTAAGATCTATCCTGAAGTAAAATGCTGCTAATGATAGGATACTATCCATATGCATACAAGGAAGACTTGCTAATACAACTATAATTTAAAAATATACACAAATACAAGTATACATAGGCAGCGTAGGAAGAAATTGACGGCTTCCCAGCTTTCGTACTTGAAAATGATCAAACATGCACTCAAAAGGTATTAATAATAGATGACTAGCATGTATTTGTTGAAAATACTCTTTTTAAAAAGATAAGCAAATCCTGTACATATGGATTCACCTAATTAATAGACTACACATAATGTCAAAGATACAGCCATCAGCTTCAAACAATCCGAAGAACAAAGCAGGACTTCTTCTAAAAGAGCAAACCAAATCACAAACCCGATTAATACCTTAGAGACAGAAAATTAGAAGAAATATACTTATGTAGAGGTCCTGATAATGATATTGAAGAGTTACAAATAATGGAAAAGCCAAAACTATAAATACAAAGCGACAAGAAATTTAAAAAATATTATAATATAGAGAGAATACAAGCAATACTGCACCAGAAACTACAAAAAAAGCATGAAAATAAAATGCAAAATATCAAGAATGATATTGCAGACATCTTAAATAGGTTGTTTTCGTTAGATGTTTTTGAGGCAAGTATAACTCATGTTGTTGTCAAATGCCGTCGAACCATACATGACTCATAGCGACCCTATGAACGAAAGACTCTTAACACTTGTATAACTTTCATCGTTTCTCATAGAGAGCCTATGAACAATAGAACTGAATGTTGTTTTGTCCTGTGTCATTTTAACAATCTCTAACATATTCAAGCCCATTCCGGCAGTCAGTAAATCAATCTATCTAATTGAAGGTCTTCCTTTCTTTCATCAACCTTTCCAAGTATGATGTCCCTCTCCAAGGAATAGCTTCTCTTAGCAATATGCCCAAAGTATGTGAGACAAAGTTGTATCACCTTTTCCTTCAAGAAACACTCTGGCAGTGCCTCCTCTAAGACACAGCAATTTGTTCTTTTGGCAGTTTATGGGATAATTCAGTGCTCTTCTCCAACACCAAACTCAAAGACATCAATTCTTCTTCCATCATCCTTATTCATTGTCCAGCTCTCAGATGTACAGCAAAGGATTAAAAGGACAACAGCCTGAATCGGTACACCTTAGTTTTCAAACTCACATCATTGTTCCTCTGTACTTTGAGGAGTTCCCTGACAGCAGACTTTCCTAGAACAGTATGTCTCCTGATCTCTGGGCTGCTGTTATCAAGAGAGTAAATGGTGGATTCAAGTAAGCTGAAGGTTTTAACAGTTTCAATCTTTTCTTCATCAATCATGACATGCTAACAGTCTAGAGGTAAAAATTCTTTTTTTTGACATTGAGATAAAATTCATACTGAAGGCTGTGTTCTTTGAGTCTTCTGCAGTAAGCACTTCAAATTCTTACTTTCAGCAAGCAAGTTTATGTAAGTTATTATGTTATACATAAGTTATTATGTTATGCATAAGTTATTAATGAGTCTTTCTCCAATCCTGGTGCCACATTCTTCTTCACAGAGTCCAACTTCTTGAATAACTTGCTTAGCATCTAGATTAAATAAGTATGAAGAAAGGATACAATTTTGATGCATATTTTTCTTCATTTTTAATCATTTAGGCTTCCTTGTTCTGTTCACACTACTGTCTCTTGGTCTAGGAACATGTTTTACATCAATGTAGTTAAATATTCTGAAATTCTTCTCAATATTAGCCATAATTTGTCATGATCCACTCCATCAAGTGCCTTCACATAGTTAATAAAGCACAAAAAGACATTCTACTGGTATTCTTTGTTTTCAATCAAGATCTATCTGATACAGCAATGATATTCCTGGCACCATAGATTTCTAAATTCAAATTGAATGTCTGGAAGTTCTCTATGTACTGTTCAAGAAGCATCTTTTTTTTTTTTACTTTATTAGATTTTTTCATTAGATTTTTTTTATTTGCTATATCCATGGAAAACTATTTTATTTTTGTTACTAGTTTATTTACAAAATTCAAATACATTGTTTTCAAGAACAAATTCTCTCAATTTCCCTCACTCCCCCAGCCATCAAACTGAACAATCCCATGATTAGTCCACCCATCTCCTCTTGCACATCTTCACCCCTCTGCTTCCATCCTCTCCCACCCCTCTTGGATTCCTATACTCATTCTACAATAATGGTTTTATACAATATTTATCCTTGTGGGACTGAGTTAGTTCACTCAGCATAATGCTCTGCAGTTCCTCCCAAGTTAGGTAGTAATTTAGAAAATCATTGCTCCTGCGTGCTGCATAGTATTCCATTGTGTGAATGTACTATAATTTCTCAATTAATTCGTTTGTGATTGGACATTTGGGCTGTTTCCATGTTCAGGAGATGATGAATAATGCTGTTATGAACATTAGTGTACAAATTTCCATTTGTGCCTCAGTTCTCATTTTTCTCAGGGTATATTCCAAGTAGTGGAATGGCAGGTTCATACGGAATTTCTGCGTTCAGCTTTTTGAGGAAGCACCAAACTGCCTTCCAGAATGGTTGTACCATTTTATAATCCCACCAACAATATATAAGAGTTCCTTTCTCACCATATCCTCTCCAACATCTATTACTTGCTGCCTTGTTAAACTTTGCCACTGTTACTAAAGTGAGATGGTACCTCATCGTGATTTTGATTTGCATCTCTCTTATTGCCAGTGATTTGGAGCATGTGTCTGTTTGCCATTTGAATATCTTTCTCTGTGAAAATTCCTTCCATGTCTTTTGCCAATTTTGTAATTGGGTTATCAGTCTTTTCCTTGTGGAAGCCCAGGAGTATCCTGTAAACATTTGTTATAAGATTCTTGTCTGAGATGGTATTACCAAATGTTTGTTTCCAGTCTGTAGGTTTTCTTTTCACCCTGTTGGAAAAGGTTTTTGATGCATACATGGATTTAATCTTTAGATGGTCACATGCATCAATTTTATCCTCTTCAAATTGTGCATTTCTGGTTGTATTTGGCAGTCTCTTTATACCTTGGACTAGCATTTCTAAACTTGATCCCAGTTTGTCTCTTATGAACATTATGTTTTGGGCTTTACACCCAGGTTCCTCTACAGTAACAAAGATAACTCAGAGAAGGGAACCAAGAAAGCAATACCATATACAATAACCAAATATCTCGACATAATATCTCACAATTTGAGATACTTGGGAGTGAACCTAACTAGAGATACAAAAGATCTATGTAAAGAAAACTACTGAGCATTTCTGCAAGACACAATAAAAGACTGAAAGAAATGGGGGAAATGTACCCTGCTCATGGATAGCAAGACTCAATATTGTGAAAATGACAATCCTACCAAACGCAATCTACAAGTTCAATGCAGTCCCAATCCAGATACCAAATTCATTTTTCAAGGAGATTGAAAGGGAAACTATCAAATTTATTTGGAGCGGCAAGAGGCCCCAAATAAACAAAACACTTCTGATTAATAAAAATGAGGTTGGAGGCATAGCACTCCCTGACCTCCAAACCTACAACACAACAGTAGTAACCAAAACAGCATGGCACTGGTACAATGACAGGCTCATATACCAATGGAACAGAATTGAGAACCCAGAAATAAACCCAGCAATCTATTGTCAACTGATATCTAATAAGGAAATCAAAGCTATCAAATGGGGAAATGACAACTTCTTCAACAAATGGTGCTGGCACAACTGGAC
This sequence comes from Elephantulus edwardii, assembly GCF_000299155.1. Classification (NCBI taxonomy): domain Eukaryota; kingdom Metazoa; phylum Chordata; class Mammalia; order Macroscelidea; family Macroscelididae; genus Elephantulus; species Elephantulus edwardii. The sequence goes on along the minus strand of NW_006399850.1, from coordinate 4,619,895 downwards.
TTCCACCTGCAGAAAGCTAAAACAGGATCCACATCTCACACCATACACAAAAAATCAACTCAAGGTGTTCTAGCCATTTTAAAATATCTTCAGCAGTATTTTGCTTGCATGTGCTATGAATGATATTGTCTGATTGTCTAATTTTCACATCTTTTGGATCATCTTCTTAGGAATGGGAACAAATATGAATCTCTTCCAGTCAGCTGATCAGGGAGCTGTCCTCCAAATTTCCTGGTATAGACTAGTGAGTATGTGCAGGCTGCATTTGTCATTTGAAAAATGTCAATTGGTATCACATCAGTTCCTGAGGACTTAAATTTTGCTGATGTTTTCAGTGCAGCTTAAATAAACTCCTTCCATCATTACCATTGACTCTTGATAATATGGTACTTTCTGAAATATTTCAGTATTGGTCAACTCATTTTGGTACAGTGACTGCATATTCAACAAGTTGGAGGGACAAAAAAATCAATATTAAAGAAATAGAACAGAGTATCAATGAGATAAGAGGGCAAGAATCTTTTTTGTGTGTGTGGGGAGTCTTTTTTTAGAGTCCAACAATTTTCAGTTAAAAATCATTATCTACAATGATAACACAGTTTTTACACTGAGGAAAAAACCCAACCCCAACCTAAAACTCATTTTACTGATTCTGACCTAATAATCCTTTAGGATTGAGTAGAAATGACACTGTTTCCAAAGCTGAGTTTAAAATTAATATCAGAGTGCTTTACCTAATGTGCCATAACCATTTGTCCTTTTTAAAAATTTTATTCTGATTTATTTACAATATTTGAATACATTTTCACAAAATATCCTTCCCATTTCCTTCACCCCATCCACCCATTGAATTGTGTAATCACCTTCTCACCCATCCTCACCCCTCTGTTTCCACCCTCCCCTCCCTACCTTGGATCCTTATAGTCATTCTACAATAATGGTTTTATACAGTATTTTTCCTGTGGGACTGAGTGAGTCCCTCCCAAGTTAGGTAGTAATTTACAAAATCATTGCTCCTGCATGCTGCATAGTATTCCATTATATGAATGTACCACAATTTCTCAATCCATTCGTTTGTGGTTAGACATCTGCACTGTTTCCATGTTCTTGTGATGGTGAATAACACTTCTATGGACATTGGTGTACAATTTTCCATATGAGCCTCAGTTTTTATTTTCTTGGGGTCTATTCCAAGCAATGGAATAGCTGGGTAATATGAAATTCCTATGTTCAGCTTTTTGAGGAAGTGTCAAACTGCCTTCCAGAGTGGCTGCATATTGCACAGTATTATTGTAATATTGTACACCAACAATGTAATAGAGTCCCTGTATTGTCACATCCTCTCCAACAGTTTTTACTTGCTGTGCCATTAAACTTTGCCTCTGCTACTGGAGTGAGATGGTATCTCATTGTGGTTTTGATTTGCATCTCTGTCAGTGATTTGGAGCATTTCGTCTTATGTCTGTTGGCCATCTGAGTATCTTCCTCTGTGAAAATTCTTTTGTCCATTTTTAAATTGGGTTGGCAGACTTTTTCTTGTGGAGGCCCAGGAGTATTCTATAAACTTTTGTTATGAGACTCCGAGGACAAAAATCTTAATGATAACTTTGTAGAGGGGGGTGGAAAAACAAACAAATAGCACAAAAGAGAGAAGGAAAGTGAAGAAAAGAATTACTGGAATGACATCAAATGAAACAACATACATATGATTAGCATTCTGGAACAGGTGGGTAAAAGCACCGAGAAAACTGTGGAGGAGGTATAAGAAAATAACTTTCCAGGTATTATGAAAAACAAGGAAATATACATTCATGAAGTTCAAGGAACTCCAAAGAGGTTAGATCTCAAAAGAAAAACATCAAGGCATATCATGGTCAAATTCTCCAAAATGAAAGATAAGGACGAATACTAAAAGCAGCACAAGAAAAACAATGAGTCACCTACAATGGAGAATTAATACAAGTAAGCTCTGACCTCACAGCAGAAACCCTGCAAGCAAAAAGACAATGGGATGACAAATGCAGAAGACGGAAAGAAAGCATTTGCCCACCACGGATCCCAAATGCAGCAAAGCAGTTCATCAATTATGAAGGAGAAATTAGGTGTCTTGCAGAAAAGCAAGAACTTTAGGAATTCATAAAAACAAGACGAGCTCTACAAGAAATACTGAAGGGATTCCTTCACATAGAGACAGCAAAAGAAAATGGATGGACTAAAACAGCCAACAACAACAGTAAAAGCAAAACAACAAGGATAAAACATGGCCTGTCAGTAATCATGCTCAATTTACATGGATTAAATGCACTGATTAAGAGGAAAACGAGTAGCATAATGGATAAAAACAAAGTTGGCCTACATTTGAGAAATGAGGAGAAAGATGGACTAGAACCCGAAGCGGGGGGGGGGGGGGGGGGGGGGGGGGGGGGGAGGTGGAGCAATATTCCAGGCAAATGCCATTCATAAGAAAGCTAGAGTGGCAATATCAGTCTCTGATAAAATAGGCTTTAGGACCAAAACCATGAGAAGAGATAAAGAAGGACATTATTTAATGACTAAAGGCACAATAGAACAAGAGGACATATCCCTAAATCTAACATTTAAACACCAAACTATAAATCTGCAAAATACATAAAACAAAAGTAAGCAGATATGAAGAAAGAAATAGATAACACCACAATAGTAGTAGGAGGCTTCAAAGTGTAGCTCTGACCAAAGGACAAATGAATGTGAAAGAAACTCAAAAAGGACACAAAAGAACTAAACTATGCAATTACCCAACTCAAATTCACATACTTATTCAAGGTACTTCACCCAACAAAACCTCAATTCACTTTTTTTCTTAAATGCTGTGACACATTCTTCAGAATGAAGCAATAATAAACTAGGACACAAAGCAAGCTTCAATGAATTTAAAAACATGGAAATAAGACAAAGTATCTTCTCAGAGTACAATGCCTTATCATGTTCAGTAAATAGAAAAATAATAACAAGCTATTCCCACAGCCTCTAAAAAATAAGGAAAGCACCAAGAGATGAAATGAGATTGTGTTGTTGCTGTTGTTATATGTTGTTGAGTTGCTTGTGACTCATAGCAACCCTATGTACAACAGCTCTGAACCCTCTATCCTGTGCCAACCTTATTGTCTCTGACACACATAACCCCTCATTACCCTAGTCACTAAATCAATTTATTTCATAAAGGGTCTTTCTTTCTTGCTCTGTCCCTCCACCCTCCCAAAACATGATGTCTCTCTCAAAGGACTGGTCCCTCCTTGCAACATGCCCAAAGTAGGTCAGACAAAGTTTTAGAATCCTTGCCTCCAAGAAGTAGCCTGGTTTCAGCCTCTCTAGGACAAACTTGTTCTTCTAGCAGTCCATAGTATATACTCAATATTCTTCTCCAGCAGGAGAGCTGAAAGGCATCAATTCTCATTCTGTCATCCCTAGTCATTGTTGAGCTTTCTGATGCATAGCAAGTAATTGCAAGGACCATGGCCTGGATCAGGTTCATTTTAGTCTCCAGACTGACATCGTCGCTCTTTTGTACTCTGGAGAGGTCCCTGACAGCAGATTTTTCCAATGCAATTCATCTTTTTATTTCCTGGCTGCTGGTACTAAGACTGATGAATGTGGAGCCAAGCAAAGTAAATCTGTTAGTAATATCAATCTCTTCACACTTTATCGTGATGCTGCCAATTGAGCCAGTGATAACAATCTTTGTTTTCTTGATGTTGAACATCAATCCATATTGAAGGCTGCAGTCCTTG
>NW_006399850.1:4609203-4614348 GCF_000299155.1 Elephantulus edwardii | reverse complement strand
TGTTTTACTTCCATCTTCTTTTAATGCTTCCTAGACCATCTAATATTCTGTTGTAGCATACTTAAGTGTAGCAACTTAAGGCTTGAATTCGTTCTTCAGTTCCTTCAGCTTAAGAAATGTCAAATGAGTTCAGCCCTTCTGATTTTCTGACTCCAGCTCTTCTCACATTTCATTATAATACTGTACTTTGTCTTCCCATGCTACCCTTTGAAATCTTCTGCTCTGCCCCTTAATTTCTTGACTTTTTCCCTTTGCTTTGGTAAATAATGGGATAGAAAACAGTAAAACAATTGAAACCATCAATGTTCCAATCAATGAAACCAACCAAGTTTTTTGAGTAAATAAATAGACAAACCATTGGCCGACTTAGCCAAAGAAAAGAAAGAAAACTGTCAAATGATAATGAAATGATTAAATAAGTAATGAAAGAGGAGTAATCACTGAATCAACAGAATCAACTGAAATAAAATCATAACAGAATATGATGAAAAGCTATACTCTGACAAATTTGAGGAAATAGACAAATTCCTAGAAATCCACATCCTATTCAAATTGACACAGATAGAAGTGGAACATATGAACAAACCCATCACAAAAGAAAAAATTGGGAAAGTCTTATAAAGACCACATACACACACACACAAAGAAGTTCTGGCCCAGATGGCTTCAAAAGTTAATTCCACCAAACATCCAGAGATAAACTATCACCAATTCTACTTAAATTATTTCAACAACTTGAAAAATAAAGAACAGTCCCAGAGTAATCCTATGAAGCAAGTATAACCTTAATACCAAAGGCATCAACAAAAAAGAAAACTATGAACCAGTATCTTTCATGAACACAGGCTAAAAAATCTTTAGGTGGTCGTCTAGTTCCCAGGCTTCCTGTTCTCACTCTGACCCTCCAGAGGCCTCAACCGGCTGGACCTTCCTCTTCACTCGCCTGCAGCTGCGTCTTTGTGACTCTGCCACCATGTTTGAGGTGCGTCTGGTCCAGGGCTCTATCCTGAAGAAAGTGCTAGAGGCGCTCAAGGACCTCATCAAGGAGGCCTGCTGGGACAGTAGCTCGAGCGGCGTGAACCTGCAGAGCATGGACTCGTCCCACGTGTCCTTGGTGCAGGCTCACCCTGCGCTCCGAGGGCTTCGATACCTACCGCTGCGACCGCAACCTGGCCATGGGCGTGAACCTTACCAGCATGTCCAAAATCCTAAAGTGTGCTGGCAACGAAGACATCATTACCCTGAGGGCTAAGATAACACAGACACTCTGGCACTGGTGTTTGAAGCGCCAAACCAAGAAAAAGTTTCTGATTATGAAATGAAATTAATGGATTTAGATGTTGAACAACTTGGAATTCCAGAACAAGAGTATAGCTGTGTAGTAAAAATGCCTTCTGGTGAATTTACACGTATATGCCGAGATCTCAGTCATATTGGAGATGCTGTTGTCATTTCCTGTGCAAAAGACGGCGTGAAATTTTCTGCAAGTGGAGAACTTGGAAATGGAAATATTAAATTGTCACAAACAAGTAGTGTGGATAAAGAGTAGGAGGCTGTTACCATAGATATGAATGAGCCAGTTCAGCTCACGTTTGCGCTTAGATACCTGAATTTCTTTACAAAAGCTACTCCGCTGTCTGCCACAGTAACACTCAGTATGTCTGCTGATGCCCCCCTTATTGTAGAATATAAAATTGCTGATATGGGACACTTAAAATGTTATTTGGCTCCCAAGATTGAAGATGAAGAAGCATCTCAGACCTACCCAAAGGCAAAGAATAGAAAACCATGTTCGTTGAGAACAGCTTACAAGATTCCAGCTTGTACTTCAGTCTGACACCAAACTTGTACCTCTGAGTAATTTGTAGATACTGTTGTTTTTTGTAAATAACCTATTTTCTCTACTCTCTAAAATTTGTTAAAAGAATAAAAAGTCAAATCTCTTAACCTAGAAATATTTCTGCCTTAGAAATACTCTTTTTATAATAAACAAATCTTGACTAGTTTTAAGAATGCTTTCAGTTTAATAAAGTTACCTGAAATTCAAATGTCAAAAAAAAAATCTTTAACAAATCATGGCCATTCAATTTAATAAGGTCTTTATCATGATCAAGTGGGATCTAAACTTGGAATGAAACAAATATTAAACAGAAGAAAAATAATTAATGCAATTTATCATATTAATAGGCAAAGAATAACCACCACATGATCCTGTCAATTGATTCAGAAAAGGTCTTTGACAAAATTCAACACCCCTTCTGGATTAAAACACTCAAAGAACTGGGAATAGAGGGGAATTTGCTCTATATAGTGAAAAGTATATCTATAAAGCCAAGAGGCAACACTATTCTCAACAGAAAGAGACTAAAGGTATTTCTCTAATGAACATAGATTAGGCACGTGTACCCAATATCTCCACTCCTATTCAATACTGGAACTACTATTCAATATTGGAACTACTTTCCAGGACAAAAAGATAAAAGAAGGAAGAATTTATAAAAAAGTAGTAAAATATGTAGATAATACAATGGTGTACACAAAACCCCAAAAACTTAACAAAATAACTGTAAGACTTAGTTGAACAATTTAGTAGAGTGGCAAGATAAAAGATTGGAAATCAGTTGGATTTCAGTCAACGATGAGCTAAAGAACTTGGGAATAAATCTAACTAGAGACATAAAAGACATCTATAAGGAATATGAAAAAACAATGAGACCTAACAAAATGGAAAAATATCCCCTGTCCGTGGATAGAAAGACTCAACATGGCTAAAATTACAATCCTACCAAAAGCAAACCACCATGAAAGGCATTTCCTCCAAAAGCTGACAATAGAAACCCCATATCACTCTGCCATTCCACTGTTGGAAGTATACCTCAAGAAAATCAGAGCTGAGATACAAACAAACATATGTGCACCTATATTCATTGCAGTGTTATTCACAATAGCAAGAAAATGGAAACAACCCAAATGCCCATCAACAAATGAATGAATAGAAAATCTGTAGTATATTCACACAATGAAATACTATCTTGTATTAAAGAACAATGTATTTATAAAGTATGACACAATATGGGAGAGTCTAGAGATAATTTTATTGAGTGAAATATTCACAAAATAACAAATAGTATATAAGACTACTACTGTGACAATAGGAGGTAACCAAGGGAGAAGAAAGGGAAGAATAAAAATGTAATGAATAGATTAAAAAAAAAAACAGAAAAAAAAACCCAAACACTACAAGGACCAAGACTAGGGAAGATCAATCAATATGGGAAGAATCAAGATAAAGACAAACAACTATTGCAATCAGAAAATAGGAGCATGAGTGGATAGCTAGTTAGCTAGATAACTGTATAAAATGGAAATGAGTAAGGAGTGGAGAAAGAAGGAAAAAAATAGCTTAGCAGAAACTAGTGGAGGATGGCAAGGTGAAGAAATAGGTGAGGTACAATGGGGGTTTGAGGAGAGAGGAAGATAAAAGTAACAGATAGCACTTAATTATTGTGGTGACAGAACTTTGGAAAATGGCTTTTCTATCCATTGCTTAGCCCCTGATGGAGGCATGATTTCCAGCTACCTCATCTGAAAGCACATGGTCTTAAAGAATCATCAACAGTTGTGGGGAAAATATAAGAGCACTTTCCACACTGTGGAGAGACTGTAACAAGATTGTGAAGAGAGTATGGCAAGGTGTAGCCTATAGAACCAAGGAGATGGAGCCAAAGTTAAAGGTTTTGCTTCTGGATAACTAAAGAGCTGACTTGTGACTGCTATGAGACAGAGCTTGATGGATGACTGAGGAAATTAGAGTTTTATTTGTGTTGCTGAACTGAACCTAGACTGTCACTTGTTGACTGAGTTCTAAACCTCTATCTAGCTGCTGTTCTAAACTTGGTCTTTCACTACGTGAATCCTTTTTCTCTCTCATTCAATTTTCCTAATTAACCTATTTTCCTAATAAACCTATTTTCCTAATAAACCTCACAACTGTGAGTAAAGTCTGTGAGTATATTTGCATTGAATATGGGGCCCAATTATTCACAGAAATTGGTGCAGGAACATGAGAGGTGACACAGCTGACCATGTAGCTCTGGATGTTACTGTTATTGATGAGGACAGTTCCTCTTTATGAAACAGGTACAAGTCAGACTTGGTCTTTTCCATGCTACTACCACTCCTTATGCAATTATATAAAACAAATGTTCAGAAATTATTGCATAATTATCTTGATATGTATGGATAATTACATAAAATTATGGTACCCTAAATCACATGCCTCTGAAAACTCTATGAACATAAAAAAATTATAGAAGAGGATTCGGGTATTTTTTTCATAGAGTTGTTATGAGTAGTGCTTGACCTAATGGCACTTAGCAACAACATACATTTTTTACTCATGTAAAATCAATTACTATAATTACAGATTTTTAAAAAAGAAATAATAAATGTGTTGAATTGGGGAAATCTGTCAAGGATCTCTAAAGTACTAACGATAAAGCGTACCAGTTGAAAAACTAAAGGTGCGCCTAATGCAATGCATAATATTTTCCTTTGTTTTCTATGCTTCTGAAAGTTGGCCTATGAATAAGGATAATAGAAGAATAGATGGCCTTTTCATTGTGGTAAACAATATGTCAACAGAGAACTGCCAGACGTGCAGGCTGGATTTAGAAGAGGTCGTGGTCTTAGGGATATTATAGCTAATGTTAGACGGATCTTGATAGAAAGCAGAGAATACCAGAAGAATGTCTATCTGTGCTTCATTGACTATGCAAAGGCTTTTGACTGTGTGGATAACAACAAGCTGTGGCTGACTCTGAGAAGAATGGAAATCCCAGAACATTTTATTTCACTAATGTGAAACCTATACTTGGACCAAGAGGCAGTGATCAGAACAGAGCAAGGATACACTGCATGGTTCAAAATCAAGAAGGGGGTCCATCAAGGATATATTTTTGTCTCCATACCTTTTCAATCTGTATGCAGAACAGATCATCCGAGGAGACATTGGGCTGTACGAGGAGGAATGTGTCATCAGGATTGGTGGAAGAATCGTCAACAACCTGCATTATGCAGATGAAACAACCCTGCTTGCTGAAACTGAGGAGGACCTGAAGTGCTTGCTGCAGAAGGTCAAGGACT
>NW_006399850.1:4603506-4608983 GCF_000299155.1 Elephantulus edwardii | reverse complement strand
CCTGATCCGGGCAATAGTCTCCGCAATTATGTGCTATGCATCAAAGAGTTGGACAGTGAATAGGGTTGATAGAGAATTTATGCCTTTGAGCTATAGTGCTGGAGAAGAATATTGAATATACCATGGACTGCTAGGAGAACAAACAGGTTTGTCCTGGAGAAGGTGAAGCCGGGATGCTCCTTGGAGTCAAAGATTCTGAAGCTTCGTCTGAAATACTCTGGGCATGTTGCAAGGAGGGACTGGTCCTTGGAAAGGGACATCATGTTTGGCAGAGTCGAGGGGCGGCGAAGGAGAGGAAGACCTCGATGAGATGGATCGATTCTGTGACTGGAGTGGTGGGAATAAATGCATTTGAGATGGCTAGGTTGGCACAGATAGAATGGCATTTAGAGCTCCTGTACATAGGGTCACTATGAGCAACGATGGCACATAACAACAACAACAAGGGTAAAGAATATTGAATATCTCATGAACTACTAAAAGAACAAGCAAATCTGTCTTGGAGGAAGTACAACCAGAGTCTTTATCTCACGTACTCTGGACATATTTTCAGGAATCCTTAGACACAGGTATCATGCTGAAAAAGTTAAAAGGTCAGAAAAAGATGAGGAAAACCCTCAATAAACTGGATTGACATATAGTAACTGCAACAATGGGCACGAGTATGACAGTGTTCAGGATATGGCTATGTTCAGACCTGTAGTTCATAGTGTTGTTTTATGTTGTAGTTGACTCAATGGTACCTAGTAATAATACAAAAAATCAATAAGAACTATAGATATGTTAGGTGTTTTATCAATTCTGATTAATAGATATTCCAAGCATGCAGAGTAAACCACCGCCTTTGAAAAGCAGTTTTCTAGGCTGTTCTCTAAAACATGTCTGGGTAAATTCAAAACACCAATCTTTTGGATTAATAGTCAAGCTCTTAACTATTTGTGCCATGGTTATAAATACAGGAATTAATACATAAATGAAGAATAAGTGAGACCAGTGTCTGTCACATCTTCCTCATAGGAATATTGTGAAGCTCATGGTCACACTGGAATAATATTCATTAAATCACTTTAAAATTGTATTCTGTGTGCAAACAGAAATTAATACTATCAGTAATGTGGTTTAAAATATACCAGACCAATTCAAATTATAAACATAAAAGAAATTTTCAAACTGTTTAAAAAAATATCCACCAGATACTACCACCTCCAACTTTAGAAGAGCTACCAAATATAAACTTAAATAGAATTTACAACCAACTCAGTGTAAACCAACTGACTGTACTATTTAAAAAAAATTAAAGAAACATAAAAGTTATTGTTACCCCTAGAAACATAAATATTTCTTCTTCAGGATAATAAAAAGTGATCATTTTAATACCTTTAATTTTGGAAATTTTGAATGGCCAATATATTGGATATTTTGAAGTGAAATAGAGAATCTTCTTATTGTAGACTGTAAAACAAATAATAAATAATGACCATAAGTAGTATTTGGCAAATGAAAAGAATATGACAGTTGACTAAGTAATAACTGCTTAGGTAAATTAATTCAAAACTGATTTTTAACATTACTAACTTGATTGCTGCTGTTGTGAGATATTGTCAAGTCAGAACCAACTCAAAGCTGACCCTCCAGTGAGTTTCTAGAGGCTGTAAATTGCTTGGGAGATTGTGCATCTCTCTTCCACAAAGCAATGTGGATTTGAATGGCATGCCATCCCATTAGTAATGCAGTTCCTTACCACTAGACCACCTAGCAATTAATTTCAAAGACATGCAGTTCAAACAACATAATAAGGGAAATAACCTGTTGTTGGCCTAATGAAAGTTAGGACAGACTCTGTCCAGAGACATTATCCCCTAATCATGAACAATTCCACTTTGTTACACCAGGTGAGCAAATACATGTTATTAAAACATAGCTTATATTGAAAAATATTTTTTCTCAAAAAGGTATTACTTGATGTGGGACTAAGGAGATATATTTAACCTGACGAAGTTATTAGAATATGAGTTGTATTTTTTTCCAGAGCACTGAGATGTCTATTACCTGGTACTCTGTATCCTAACATCAAAGGTAGCAGAGAGCTGAAGGCACCATTTCCTTTTTGTCTCTACTTATCTTATTCACGTCATACTTCTTGTCATCTTACAGTCAGTCTTGTTCTTTCCAATTATGCTTATTACTTAGTTGGCTATACTGTGGTGATAATAAAGTTATAAGTATAAGCAATATTTATACCAATCCATTTTGCTTTGTCTTATGGTCATAAGCACCTCTATTTCAGTCAAGTGATTCATTAACATATTCCTTTGATCATTTAAGTTCTAAGCAAGAAGTATAAGATGAGTAAAATTGGAAATTTTCTAAAAAGTAGGAGTGCATATCCTGTTATCGTTTCAGTGTCTTAAAGAGAACACATTTAAAAATGAGGAAATGTATCCTCAGAATAAACATCATCACTTAACTCAGTCATTGACATAATCAACTCTTACATAACCATCCAGTGTGCTTTCAGAAGGCTATGAATCACAAAGAGGACACTAGCTGTCTTTCTACTGCTAGGAGATTTGAAGCGTCAGAAAGACATCACCTTTGGGTTAGCAGTACAACTCCCTATGGATTATGCAACCAGATATCCTACTCTGAGCCACTTCCAGAATGATGAAATAACAAAAATAATTTTTTGGCTACACAGAAGCAGTTGTCAGAACAGAGTAAGAAAATACTGCATGCTTCAAAATCAGGAAAGATGTCTGCCAAGGATGTCTCTTATCTCCATACCTTCACAATCTGTATATGACACAGATTATTTAGGAGAACTTTATAAGGAAGAACGTGGCATCAGGATTTGAGGAAGACTCATCAACAATCTGCATTATGCAAATGACACAACCTTACTTGCTGACATTGAGGAGGACCTGAGTCATTTGCTGCAGAAGATTAAGAACATTTTTCAGTATGGTTTGAAACTCAATTAAAAAAAAAAAAACAAACCCAAACTCAAAACAACAACACCACCACAAATATTCTCATCACTAGGCCAATGGGCAGCATTAAGATAAATGGAGAAAAGATTGAGATTGTTAACAATTTCAGTTTATTTGGCTCCACAATCAACACTTTTGGCACGAGTAGTCAGGAAATCAAAAGGCATATTGCATTGGGAAAATCTGCTGTTAGGGACTTCTCCAGAGTAATGAAAAGCAATGATGTCAGTCTGGACTGTAAGGTGTGCATAATCTTTGTAATTATTTGCTATGCATCAAAGAACTCAACGATTGGAGGAAGAATGATCAACAATCTGCATTATGCAGATAATACAACCCTGCTTGCTGAAACTGAAACTGAGGCCCTGAAATTCTTGCTGCAGAAGGTCAAGGACTGCAGAAGACAAAGCTTCTCACCACTGGGCTGATTGGCAGCATCAAGATAGATCATGAAGAGATTGAGATTGTTAACAGCTTTAGTTTGCTTTTCTCCACCATCAACACTCTTGGCACCAGCAGCCAGGAAATTAAAAGATATTGTATTGGGAAAGTCTGATGTCAGAGACCACTCCAAAGTACTGAGGAGTAATGATGTCAGTCTGGACACAAAGGTGTGCTTGATACAGGTCATGCTATTTGCAATCACTTGCTATGCATCAGAGAGCTGGACAATTACTAGGGATGATAGAAGGAGAGTTGATGACTTTGAGCTGTGGTGTTGGAGAAGAGTATTAAGTATACCATGGATGGCTAAGAGAACAGATTCGTCCTGAAAAAGGTGAAACCAGGCTACTCCTTAGAGGCAAACATTTTAGAGCTCCATCTGACATCCTTTGCAGGGACATCATGCTTGGGAGGGTGAAGGGACAGCACAGGAGAGGAAGACCCTTGATGAGACAGATTGATTCAGTGACAGGGGTAATGTGGGTAGATGTGTCAGAGACAGTAAGATTGGCACAGGATAGAGCAACGTTTAGGGCTGTTGTAGATAGGATCACATTATAAGTCACAGGAAACTCGATGACACATAACAACAACAACTTGTAGACCAATGAAAGACTTTTACTTTTCAAAGAAAAGAGCAAACTGGAGGAAGGGGTGGGCAAGGAGAAAAATGCAACAATGAATAAATGGAAATCCAAAATCTCTGTAAACATTCATTAATATTAATCAAAAATTACTACAACAACAACAATGAATCACAGGCAACTCAACAGCACATAATAATAGCAAATAACATGGAAATTATTCCCAGACCAGAAAAGCAATAAACTCAAATTCATAACAAAAATTATACATACCTTAAAAGATTTCCTGTATTGTTGAGTTAAATTAATGATGTATTCTTTGCTTTCAGATGAATATTTCTCAATTAAAATTTTGCTTGCTAGTGAACTCTATGATGAAAAGATAACACTTTATTTTTGGAGATACTCTAAAACACATATGATCAATTTCTTAAATTTTGGTATTAATGTTCTGAATTTACATTTCATAATATAGCATTATTATCATAAAAGGAAATAAGAAATCAAACCCTTAGGCTAATTTCCTACCTCACCAGAGACCGAGGAAGGCACTAAGCTGCAGGAGAAAAGGTGAGAGAGGTGAGGCTCTGTGTGGAGAGTGAGCTCTCTCCATTGTCTGTGGGGAGACGGGATAGAGGTTTACTGGGCTTATAGAACCCTCCATCTAGGGATTCTTGCCTCCACGGCCCAAAATTGACATATTGGAAAACTTAACAAAAGAAAAAAAGAACACTAATAACTCAATTAATGATAAACATGACATCACAACAAAACCAGAGGAAATTATACATATAGTATCAGAATATTATGGAAAGTTACACTCTGATAAATTTGAAAGCTTAGAGGAAATGGACAGATTCCTTGAAACTCATGCCCTACCTATATTGACATGGTCATATGTAGAACACTTGAATAAACACTCTTCACAAAAGGAAAAACTGAGCAGATATTAAAAAATTATCCCATAAAAGAAGTCCTGGACCAGAAAGCTTCAAGGCTGAATTCTACCAAATATTTAAAAAATATTTATCACCACTTCAACTTAAAGTATTTCAAAAAATACTTTATGAAGTAAAGCATAACCCTAATACTGAAACCAGGCAAAGATATTACCAAGAAAAAGTCCTACAAACCAATGTCTCTCTTAAACATAGAGGCAAAAATCCTTAACAAAATCCTAGCCAGTAGAATCCGAAAGCACATAAAAAAAACTCATCATGACCAAGTGGGATTTATAAGAGGTATGCGAAGATGGTTCAACATAAGAGAACCATAAGAAAAACTCACCACTAACAAATAACAAATAGCATACGATCTTAGAAACTGATGTAGAAAAGATGTTTGATAAAATTCAGCACCTTTACTGAATAAGACAATCAGCAAAATTCGGATAGAAAGTAATTTCCTCAACATAGTCAAAAGTATATATGCAAAACCAAGAGCCAATATGGTTCTCAAT
>NW_006399850.1:4594498-4599176 GCF_000299155.1 Elephantulus edwardii | reverse complement strand
AATGATGGGCAAGGTCCAATGTTGACAGATTTTATGAAACAGGATGAATGAGAATGATTGTATAAAACAGTGTGAATTAAGAATAGTGAGAAACACAATGTACATCGAACTTTGTAAGCAAACCAATTTAAAAAAAAAAAAAAACCAACCCAAAAACAAAAGACCCACAACAAAACTTAGGAAAACACTTATCAGAGATCCATCAAAGTCTAGCTACAGTTTTAGTTTGGGGCCAAAAAATGCACTGTGGTTTCAACCATGACATCTAGCTAAATAGATACATAAAGGGTTTTTTTTGTTTGTTTCCCCTTGCATCTCTAATGTTGGGACTAATCAATGAAGACATAACCTCAAGGTTTCAATTTAATCTATTTTAGCATAACTCCATCTGACTTCATGGGAATTAGTTTTGTGTTATTGATGCCACTAACAGAGTTTCCCTTTGTGGAGTTGCTAAAGGTCATACATGGTCATCCCCATGTGACCCTTGCTCTTTACACCCATACAATCTTCTTGGCTGTAATTGTTAAAAGAGGGAATGACCAGGGGTGCATATCCACTTATAAGTTCAAATTGCTGACCTTTAAGTTAGCAGCTAAACTTGAGGCATTGTACTACTAGAGCTGCTTATATATGTATATATAATATATAAAGGTATGCATAAATACAGAGAACGCTGTTGATATAAATTATTAAATACCCAGCTGTTAAGTGAATGGTTAATGGTTTGAACCCATCTAGCTACTCTTTGGGAGAAAGATCTGAAGCTCTACCAAGAAAACTTTACAGGGAAGTTCTCACATGAAGTTGTGGGGAATTGAAAACTACTCCACAGTGGCCCAAAACAGCAATATAAAAACAATATAAAAAGTATATATAATTTCTTTTTTTTCTGTTTATAGATTACATTTTTATTTTTAATATAGTGACATCTTAATTTCTATAATTTCTATAGTGACTTCTGATCATTGCTCTTATCACCTTAAAAGCTATCTGGAAATTTATCTAACTGTCCAGTAAAATTTAATGTCATATTCAATTATGCAATTTAATCATTAAACAACAATAACAAGAAAAAACTGATTTCATATATTACCTCATATTTTGGGTACAAGGTTTCTTTCATGACTGATACCGGAACAGAAAATTTTGGTGCAGCTGGACTCCAAAACAATTTTGTATGTCTTGAATAGGCAGATATCTTTGAAAATAACATAAAAATGTTATTAGAATTATAAAAATTGAGGTCTCCAAAGTAAAAGTCCAAGTGTCTATCTGTAGTACAGTAGATTGATTGTTCAAAATGGCTTTCCTAGGCATTTACTTTGATGTTTAGCCCATGGCTTGTGGGGACTAATAGTATGAAGAAAATAGCATTTTGGAGTTGAAAGCAGGCCGATAAGGTATGTAGACTACAGGGTCAGATTTGCCATCCTACCAGGCGTAAATTGAGCACATTCAGAAGCAGAAAATGGAAATTTCACTACAATCAAGAAGTAAGTGCAGTGCTAGATGGACCAAGAGCAGCAACAGTAGAAGTACTTGAGAACCAGAGATAATGGTGAACCAGAGATTGATGCGAAACAGAGCTGAACTGAAACTGTCACTCCATGGAGCCAGAGCTGAAGACAGAAGACATGCTCCCATGCCTTCATGGATGGATAGGGGAGACTCCATAATTGGTAGAAGAGCTTAGTTTTCTAACACTGACTCCAAGCCTTAAGTGAAGATCTACACCTGAGAAGTTATGCTGACAGAAGAATTATGATCTGTTTCCAACCTGAGCTGTAATTTGTTAACTTCTGTAATAGACCTCATATTTTTTAGTATGATATGAGTTCTCTGTAGCCACTATAACAGATTCATGTATAGAAGTAGAATAGCAAAAGCCCCAGGAGAGACACTATTAGATTTTCTAGAGGAAGGTTCAGGAGCACAGGGGCATGTCTGAACTCACAGGAATCAGCTTTGTGCTACTGTTGTGGATAGAGACCCTTCCTCTTGTGGAATTAGTGGAGGTCAGGCTCTGCTTGCTACCTGACACTGGCTCCATTGCTTTCACACTGTCAAAATTATTTCTGCTTGCTAAGAAAGTGACCTGATTGATTCTAAAGCCTACATTAAAATGCAGTCTATGTTATATGAAAAATATAATCAATAATATCAAGCGATGTCAAGAATGTAAGGAAATACGTTGAGACATACTGGAAGGCAGACTGATCATTTCCAGTGAAACAGAAAATGTGTGTGCAATTTACAATTTAAGCAATTTCACTTCCAGCTCTGTGTGTGTGTGTGCACACACGCGTGCACACACGCGCATGCGTACACACACGCGCGTGCATATGCAATGAAGATAGAGATAGATAGATAGACGATCGATAGATAACAGAGAGAGATAAAAACGGAGATGTTGTTGTTGTTAAGTGCCGTTGAGTCGCAGTCAACTCATAGTGACCGTATGAAGGAGAGTCCTCCACGCTTGGGTGCCTTTCATCCTCTCTCCAGGTTCATAGGGTTTCTGGAGGCAAGCTATTATGGAAGTGGATGCCACCCCTCCTTCCAAAAAGACAGAGATAGGGAGATATAAATAGTAAGTTATAGCCTAGGAATCACTAGTGGCTTAGTAGTAAGGAAAGAAGCTGTCAACCCAAAGGTATTCAGTTTGAATCCACCAGCCCCTCTATGGGTCAATTCCAACTCAATAGTACACAACAGCAACAGTGGGTAAGGAATTCTGCTGTAAACTCAAAGACACATAGCTCAAATCCACCAGCTGCTCTAAGGGAGAAAGATGAGCAATCTCTTCCCATTTGATTTATAGACTCTGAAAACCCACTGGACAGTCATCTATGAGTTTGTTCTGACTTGACAGAACATAACAACAACATGCAACATATCTATCTGTATTTCTGTAGGTCAAATCTCTCAACAGAAAAGTATCTGGGAGGCTGAATTCAAGTCGGCAGAAGGCAGGAAGGGCTTGTTTTCACTTTTTTCAGTTTCAGTTTGAAATTGCACGGACTCAATTAATGGTCTGTTCCACAGTCAGTTTCTAGCCTTGTTCTGAATGATAATATTGAGCTCTCCATGGTCTCTTTCCATAGATGTTGCAGTTGTTGTTATATGCTGTTAAGTCACTTGTGACTCACAGCAAACTTTTGTACAACAGCCTTGAACCCTGCTCTATCCTGTGCCAATCTTATTGATCTGACAAATATACCCCAATTACCCTAATCAATGGATCAATCCATATCATAAAGGGTCTTCCTCTCACTCTGTCCCTCCACCCTTCTAAGCATAATGTCCCTCTCCAAGGACTGATCCCTCCTTGCAATATGCCCAAAATATGTCAGACAAAGCCTCGGAATCCTTGTCTCCAAGGAGCAGCCTGGTATCATTCTCTCTCTGACAAACCTGTTGTTCTCTTAGCAGTCCATGGTATAGTCAATACTCTTCTCCAGCATCACAGCTCAAAGGCATCAACTCTCCTTCTATCATACCTAGTCTTGTCCAGGTTCCTGACATATAGTAAGTAATTGCAAAGACTATGGCCTAGATCAGGCAGACGTTAGTCTCCAGAATTACACCATAGCTCTTTAGTACTCTGGAGAAGTCTCGGACAGCAGACTTTCCAAATACAATTTGTCTTTTGATTTCCTGGCTGCTGGTACCAAGAATGTTGATTGTGGAGCCAAGCAAACTAAAGCTGTTAACAATCTCAATCTCTTTACCATCTATCATAATGCTGCCAATCAAGCCCAGTGTTTGTTCTCTTGATGTTGAGCTTCAATCCCTACTGAAGGTTGCAATCCTTGACCTTTTTCAGCAAGCATTGCAGGGCCTCTTTAGCTTCAACAGGCAGAGTTGTATAATCTGCATAATGCAGATTGTTGATGAATCTTCTGATGCCACATTCCTCCTCATAGAGCCCAGTCTCCCAGATAATCTGTTATGTATATAAATTGAAAAGGTATGGAGATAAGACACATCCCTGGCATACACCCTTCCCAATTTTGAACCATGCAGTGTTCCCTTGCTCTGTTCTGATGAATGCCAAGTGTAGGTTTTGCCTAAGCATGATCCAAATGTTCTGGGATTCCCATTCTTCTCAGAGTCAGCCATAGTTTTTTGTGGTCCATACAGTCAAACGCCTTTGCATAATCAATGAAACACAGATAGACATTCCTCTGGTATTCCCTGCTTTCCATCTAACATTAGGTACAATATCCCTAGTACCACGACGCCTTCTAAGCCTGCACAGCTGGCAGTTCTCTGTTGATGTGCTGTTCCAGGAATTTTGGGATAATTTTCAGAATAATTTTGCTTGCATGTGATATTAAAGATGTTGTTCCATAATTTTCACATTTTGTTGGATCATCTTTCTTTGAAATAGGAACAAATATAGATCTCTTCCAATCAGTTGGCCAGGTGGTTGTCCTCCAGATTTCTTGGCACAATTTGGTGAGAGCATCCAAGTCAGTGAATCAGATGGTCATATGATCTACTGTGCTGGAGATGAAAAGGTGAGGAAAATAGGGTTGCTTTCATAGTTAAAAAAGTCATTTCTAGATCCATCTTGAAATACAACGTTGTGAGTGACAGGATAATATTCATATGCATACAAGGTATGTGAATACCATTATCATACAAATATATGTACCAACAACTAGAGCCA
>NW_006399850.1:4589271-4591993 GCF_000299155.1 Elephantulus edwardii | reverse complement strand
ATTCCAGCAGTCACCATGTCAGTCCACCTAGTTGAGGTGTCCTCTCCTTTGCCAACCCTCCACCCTTGCCAGTATCATGTCTTTCTCCATGTAAATGCCCCTCCTAGCAACATGCCCAATGCGCAAGGGGAGAAGCCTCCTCATTCTTGCCTCCAAAGAGCAGTCTGGCTGCACCCTCTCCAAAATATATCTATTTGTTCTCTTGGCCATCCATGGGATGTTCCATGCTCTTCTCCAGCACTTCAGCTCAAAGGTATCAATTCTTTTTTTGTCATACATATTCACTGCGCAGCTCTCAGATGCAAAGCAAGTTATAGGAAAGATCATAGCCTGAATCAGATACACCTTAGTCCTCAAACTGACATCATTACTCCTTAATAATTTGGAGAGGTCTCTAACTGTAGATTTCCCCAATACATTGCATCTCCCTATTTCCTGAGTGCTGGTACCAAGGGTGTTAATTGTTGATCTAAACAAGATGAAGAGAATCTTCCTTTTATGTATATAGATATTATCCTGTCATCCACAGAATTATACTGCAATAAATCTTGAAATATTTTGTTTGATAAAGAGAGGTGATCCTACAGAATGTGGGAATTATCTATCAAACACACTATCACATGCAAGAAAGATTCTGCTGAAGATTATCGAAAAACGACTGGAACAGCACATCAACAGATAACTGTTTGAAGTGCAGGCTGGATTTAGAAGGGGCTGTGGCACTAGGGATATTATAGCTAATGTCAGATGGAACTTGGCTGAAAGCAGAGAGTACCAGAGGAATGTCTATCTGTGTTTCATTGACTATACAAAGGCATTTGACTGTGTGACTCACAACAAACTGTGGCTGACTCTGAGAAGAATGGGAATCCCAGAACACTTGATTGTGCTTATGTGAAACCTATACTTGGACCAGGAGGCCGTCATCAGAACAGAGCAAGGAAACACTGCATGATTCAAAACTTGGAAGGGTGTGCATTAAGGATGTGTTCTATCTCCATATCTTTCCAATCTATATGTAGAACAGTTTATCTGGAAGGCTGGGCTCTATGAGGAGAACTGTGGCATCAGGATTGGAGGTAGACTTATCAACAATCTGCGCTATGAAGATGACACAACCCTGCTTGCTGAAACTGAGGAGGACCTGAAGTGCTTGCTGCAGGTCAAGAACTGCAGCTTTCAACATGGGTTGAAGCTCAACATCAAGAAAACAAAGATTCTCACCAATGGGCCAATTGGCAGCATCATGACAGATGGTGAAGAGATTGAGATTGTTCACAGCTTCAGTTTGCTTGGCTCTACAATCAGTATTCTTGCTATCAGCAGCCAGGAAATTAAAAGACAAATTGGTATTATACAAAATGGGTGACCTTGGAGGACATTATGCTGAGTGAAATGTCTCAGTCAAAAAGGACAAATACTGCATACTGCCACTATTGTAAAATGAGACTGACATCAGGGTTGGGGGAGACTGAGAAAGATGGAATAAATTATGTATACTGCATTGAAACAGATGAGGGAGAGAACTATTTATAAGGGATATATGATTAGATATTATCCAGAACAAAGGCTTCATAGTGGAGTGGACCTAGGGGGAAGGGATTGTATAACAATAAAAGAATTTTACTTTTCAAAGAAAAGAGTGAACTGGGAGGTGGGGAGGGGTGAGGTGGGCAGGGAGAAAAATGCAACAATGAATGACTGGAAATCCAAATTCTCTGTAAATTTTCATTAAAATTAATAATAATAATAATAATAATAGCATTGGGAAAATCTGCTGTCAGAGATCTCTCCAAAGTATTGAAGAGCAATGGTGTCACTCTAGAGACTAAGGTGCACCTGATAAAGGACATGGTCTCTGCAATTACTTGCTACGCATCAGAGAGCTAGACAATGACTAGGAATGATAAAAGGAGAGTATGATGCCTTTGAGCTCTGGTGCTGGAGAAGAGTACTGAATATACCATGGACTGTGAGGAGAACAAACAAATTTGTCCTGGAGAGGGTGAAGCCAGGCTGCTCCTTGGAGACAAGGATTCTGAAGCATTGTCTGACATACTTTGGACATGTTGCAAGGTGGGATCAGTCCTTGGAGAGGGACATCATGCTTGGGAGGGTAGAGGGACAATGCAGGAGACAAAAATCTTTGATGAGATGGATTGATTCAGTCACTGGAGTAATGGGGTTAGGTGCGTCGGAAACAATAATATTGGCAAGGGATAGAGCAGGATTTAGGGCTGTTGTACATAGGGTCAGTTTGAATTGCAGGCTACTCAATGGCACATAACAACAACAGCAATTAATACATTGTTCCTTTTCAATTTATCATTTCTAGCATCGTTTACCATATGGAAGCTCTAATGGTGTAGCCCACAGGGAGTTACAACTGCTAACTCAAAGGCAACACCCTCTGTGGCAGTTCAATCCCACCAGAAACTCTTTGTGAGAGAGATGAGCAATCTTTTTTTATGTAATTTACAGCCTTTGAAAACCCACTGTGGAATCAGCTATGAGTCATTCCAACTCGGTGGTAATAAGGTTTTGGCTTTTCTTTTTTTCCTGTTGGGATTTTTGTGGGTTTTCTTTTGACACCGTATAACTGTTGAATTCAAATTTGCCAATACCTTCCCATTTCATATGCATTTCTCATTTTTTTACAAATTCTAATTTCCCTAGATTTGTATTTTTTACATTTCACACAAGAGGCAATCATCAGAACAGA
>NW_006399850.1:4579454-4587806 GCF_000299155.1 Elephantulus edwardii | reverse complement strand
TATGAAGGACTTACCTGTACTTATAACAGATAATTATAACTGTTAGTCACAAAATTTTAATGGTCAAATTTTTTCCAAAGTAAAATATTGAACCGTCCTTCTTAGTCTGCCTTAATTTGGATGGTCTGCTACAACTTGTCCACCATAAGTGGCCTTGCTGGTATTTGAAAGACAGAGCTCCCAATATTGTAGCAACACTCAAGCCGCCATAGTACACAAACTGAAATATGAGTGCTGGGGAAAAAACACTAGCGATTTAATGGTAAATTTTGTTTCCCAGAAGCACTAGACTCTTTGTAAGAGAAGACCTAAAATAATATAAAAAAACAGCAGAGCTGGTATCTCTTGGAGCTCGTCAAGGGAAGAAAGTGCACAAAAAGTTGAACTACTAACAATAAAGCAATCTGGGTTAATTTGGTGTAACATCACCTCTATAATTCCTAAGATTATATTTTATATTATAGCTCAAATCGGTGGTGGTGATTGTTAGTAGGTACCATCAAACCAACTACGATTCACAGAAGCCCTCTGAAAAACAGATCTGAACCTTGAGGAAAAGGTGCCACCCTCATGATCCCTGTCAGCTCAAGCTATTGTGGCAACTACTGTATCAATTAAACTCATTGACAGTCTTCCTCTCTTTCATTGACTCTTTACCTTTCGTAGTATGTCTCTCTTCAAGGACTGGTTCCTCCTGAAGAGATGTACAAACTAAATGAGATGAAATTTCACCATCCTTGCCTCTAAAGGGCATTCTAGTTGCACTTTCTCTAAGATATATTTATTTGTTCTTTTGGTAGCGCATGGTATAGGCAATATTCTCCATCAACACCACAATTCAAAGAGTCCTTTTGACATCTGTACTCATTGCTCAACTTTCAGATACAAAGGAAGCAGTTGAAAATACCATGATTTTGATTGTTGTTGTTATGTGCTATCAAGCTAACTCTGCCTTATAGCAATCCTATATACAACAGGTCTGAACGTTGCTCTATCCTGAGCTATTTTCATCATCTCTGACACACTTCAATTAGGCATACCTTATCTTTACAATTATATACTTTTCTTTAGCACTTTGAAGAGGTTCTTGACAGATTTCACCAGCATAACACACATTTTGACTTCTTGACTGTTTCATCCATAGGGTTGACTGTGGATCCAAGAGAAATGAAGTCTTTGACAACTTCAATCTTTTCTCCGTCTATCATGATATTGCCTATTGGTCCAGCAGTGAGAATTTTTGTTTTCTTGATGTTAAGATGTAACCTATATTGAAGGCTGTACTATTTGATCTTCTGGAGTAAGTGCTTCAAGTTTTCTTTCTGTAAGCAAAGTTGTGTCATCTACATAACACATGATGTTGATGAATCTCCACTCTTATGGTTTGTCTATTTTATTGACCCTTTTGAAGGATCAGCTCTTGGTCTTGTTGATGGTTTCAATTGTTTTTCAGCCTTTCATTCCACTGAGTTTCATCCCTTGTCCTTATAATTTCCTTTCTTCTAGAGGCTGTTGGACTAGCTTTATTGTTGTTTTTCCTATTTACTGGAAGGGTTAAATTAAGTAGTTTCTTTTTCTCCTTTCTTCTTTTTATGTGTTTGCCTAATGCTATGAATTGCCCCCTAAAGTCTACGTTAGCTATATTCCAGACATTCTGACATGTTTTATTTTCATTTTCATTCATTTTGAGAAACTTTTAAAACATTTTTTATTTCTCCTATAGCTCAGTAATGCTCAAGCAGGGTGTAATTTCATTTCCACATGTTGTTGTTGTTGTTGTTATGTGCCATTAAGTCAAGTACAACTTATAGATACTCATCAAAGAATGACTCTGAATCTTGCTCTATCCTGAGCCAACATTATCATCTCTGACACACCTGACCCATTGCCACAATCATTATATCAATCCTTCTCATCCAGGGTCTTCGTATTCTGCACTGAGCCTTGACCCTTCCAAGCATTATGTCCTTCTCCAAGGACTAGTCCCTCCTGGCAATATGTTCAAAGTATGTGAGACAGAGTTTCAAAATCCTTGCTTCCAAGGAGCATGTTGCTTTCATTCCCTCCAGGACAGATCCATTTGTTCCCTTATAGTCCATGGCATGTTCAATACTTTTCTACAGCACCACAACTCAAAGGCTTCTGTCATGTTTATTCATTGTCCAGCTCTCAGATGCGTAGTAAGCAAATGAGAAGATCGTGGTCTAGATCAGGTACACCTTAGCTTCTAGACTGACATGATTGCTCTTTAGCACTCTGGAGAAATCTTGGATAGCAGATTTTCCCAATGTCATTCATCTTTTGATTTCCTGACTGCCAGTGCCAGGGATGTTGATTACGGATCCAAGGACGAGGAAATAATTAAAAATCTCAATCCTTTTTCCATCTATCATGATACTGCCTATTGAGCTGGTGGTTAGGATCTTTGTTTTCTTGACATTGAGACATAATTTCTATTGAAGGCTGTAGAGCTTCTGGAGCAAACGCTTCAAATACTCTTCTGTTTCAGCAAGCAAAGTTATATCATCTGCATAACTTAAGATTGTTGATGAGTCTCCTCCAATCCTGATGCTTCATTCTTCTTCATAAATCCCAACCTCCCAAATAATCTGTTCAGCACAAAAATTGAAAAGGTATGGAGAAAGGATACATCCTTGGTGTACTCTTTTATTAATTTTGAACCTTGCTCTGTTCAGACAACAGCTTCTTGATATAGGCATAATAAGGTATTCTGGGATTTACTTTGTTCTCATTGTTAGCCACAATTTATTGTGATTTACACAGTCAAATGGGGGTCTAGTGGTAAGAAGCTCCACTGCCATCCCTAGGCACGTGGTTCTAATTCTCCAGCTGCTTTATGGGAGGAGAATGAACAGTCTCCTCCTCTGCTAATTATTGCCTCTGAAAACCCACTGGAGGGTCAGCTCCAACTCGACTACACACAACTATCCTTAAAGTAAGAACAAGTGAAAGCTTCCACATTGGTCTTTTTGAGGGTTTGTTGCGGGGGGGAGGGGGGGTTATCCTTTATCTTCTTGTCAATTTCTTGTTTTATGGCATTGTAGTCTGAGAAGATACTTTGTAATATTTCAATGTATTTCAATTTGTTGAGGCTTGCTTTTTGTCCTAATATATGATCATTTCGGGAGAATGTGCCAAGTGAACTTGAAAACAAAGTAAATTGACTTTTAGTTAGGAGAAGTACCCTAAATATGCCCATGAGGTCCAGTTAGCTAATTGTAGAGCTTAATTCTTCTGTATCTTTGCTTAGTTTCTTTCAAGTTGAACTGTACCTTGTTGAGAGTGGTTTATTAAAGTGCTTACTACTATTGTTGGTGCTGCCTCTTTCTTCAAAACTATTACTTGTTGTTTAATGTATTTTGCAAGTCTATATAATTTGATGCATAGATGTTAACCAATGTTATATCTTCTTGATCTACTTTTCCTTACTCACTATATGGTACCCTTCCATACATTTTATGGTGGCTTTCCACCATACAGGAAGACCTGAAATCTATTTTATCAGAGATTAGTACTTCCACTCCTACTTTCTTATTGTTGCCATTTTCTTGGAATCTTTTTTTCCCACCCTTTGATTTTTAATCTTTTTCACTATTTCTTAGATGTGTCTCTTGCTGGCAATGGACTTTTAATTTTATTTATATATATGTATAGACACACACACACTTTTTTTTACTCCATTTTTCTTTTCTTTTCCTCTTAACTTGTGAGTTTAAGCCATTCGCATTAAGTGTGATTAATTGACAGGCCAAGTTTTATCGTTGTCATTTTACTGCATTCCTTTTTTCTATTGTTGCTGGATACTTTGGTCCATCTACTTTCCTTTGCTTTCTCTTTGTGAGGGACTTCCCTTAGTATTTGTTGTAGTGTTGGTCTTGTTTCCATGAATTTCTTAAGGTCCTGCTTTTCTACAAATGACCTAATTTCTCCTTCATATGTGATGGGCGTATTTTTCTGGGTTCAGGATTCTCAGCTAGCAATTTTTTTCTTCTTGCCTTCTGTATATGCCATCCCATTGTCTTCTTTTAAAAAAATTATATTGGTTTGCTTACAAAGTTTGTATACATTGTTGCTATAAACATTGGTATACCAAATCTCCTTTGTGTCTCAGTTCTAATTTTTTTAGTAGTGGAATAGCTGGGTCATATGGAGTTTCTATGTTCAACTTTTTGAGGAAATGCCAAACTGTCTTCCAGAGTGGTTCTACCATTTTATTATCCTAAAATTGTATCCCAGAGGTATTGGTATGTGGTATTTTATCATTTGTTTCAAGGAACTTTTTTTATTTCATTCTTTATTTCTTCCATAACAATCATGTAGTCGCAGGGCGTAATTTAGCTTCACATGGGTGGTTTCATAAGCTTTGTGCTCTTGTAGTTAATTTCTAGTTTTATTGCATTGTGGTAGGGGAGGATACTTTGTATTATTTCAAAGTTTTTAATTGTTAAGGCTTTCTTTGTGCCTTAATATGTGATCATTTCTGGAGAAAGTTCCATGTGCATTGGAGAAGAAAGTTAATTGAGTTTTATTTGGGGGCAGTACTCAAAATACATCTACAAGGTCAAGTTGCTGATTGTATAGCTTATATTTTTCTGCATCTTTGTTAAGTTTCTGTTGGATTGACTTATCTTTTGTTGAGAGTGGTGTGTTGAAGTCTCCTACCACTATTTGGTGCTATTCCTTTCTTCAATTCTGTTGGGGTTTGTGTCTTGCAGGTTTATCATTTGGTGCATAGATGTTGACCAAGGTTATGTCTTATTGATTGATTGTGTGTTTAATCATTAGCCACTATATAATGATTAAAGGCACAGTAGATCAACAGTTCAGTCTCCTAGCTAAGTTGGTGCTAATGGCTGACCTTAGTATTTGTATCCTCTACTGAGACTAGAGAGAGCTTTTCTTTGAGTGCCTTTAATCTTAAGGGATTCACCTTTTGGCACTATATCAAACAATGTGCTGATGCTATTTCTAAGGTTTTCACTTGTCAGTTATTTCCAGAGTGGATAATCCTTCCTACTATGTATAACTGAAACTCTGCTGATACCTGTCCACTATGTAAGGCCATGTTAGTATTTGAACTGTCGGTGATAATAGCCAACATCATTACAATAACCTACAAGCCACCACAGAAAGACAAACTGATAGACAAGTGGTAGTTAATAGTCATTGAGCTATCTAAAATATTTGTTTTATATTGAGTGAATTGTGGTAATTTCATTTTTTTAAAATTTGGTATATTTCAACTAGGTTGTCAAATTTAGCTGTACAGAGTCATTAATGGTCTTTCTTTTAGTCTTTTGATGTCTACTATAGCAGTGTATTCTATTAATGTGATTTTCCTAATACTGGCAATTTTTATCTTTCTTCTTTTTCATTCATAATTGTTGCTACTTCATCTTCTCCAGAAGTAGAAGTCTCACAATTACCTTTTGAGAAACATATCTGTTACATTTTGGAGTATTATCAAAGAACATTATCATAATTATATAAAAAGTCTATTGAAATACACTACACATCCCTAGGAAGCCAGGTGTTTTCAATACATTTCAGTCAAAACAATCTATCACAAATTAAAAACAAAAGCAGAAATAAAAATCCATCTGTCTTCAATTAAGACAAACAGTAGAGAGATTTACAAAATAAAATAATCATAGTTCCTTACTTTTTTCCCCATACCTATCCAATCTGTATGATAAGCATTTACTGAACTTTATCCATAACCAATACTCTTGGCCTTAGCAGTCAGGAAATTAAAAAATGAATTGTATTTGGAAAATCTGCTATCAGGGACTTTTCTAGAATAGTGAAAAACAATGGTGTCAGTCTAGAGACTAAGAGGCACCTGATCCAGGCCATGGTCTTTGCAATTACTTGCTATGTATCAGAGAGCTCAACAATGACTAAGGATGATGAAAGAACTGGTGCTTTTGAGTGGTTGTGTTGGAAAGAGTATTGAACATACAGTGGACTACCAACAGAACAAACAGGTCTGTCCTGCAGGAGGTGAAACCAACTTGCTCTCTGGAGACAAGGATGTTGAAGCACCATCTGACCTACCTTGGGCATGCTGCCTGGAGGGACTAGTCCTTGGAGAAGGACTTGATGCTTGGAAGGGTGCAGGGACAGCACAGGAGAGGAAGACCTTTGGTGATATGGACTAACTCGGTGATTAGGGTAATGGGAATAGGTGTGTCGGAGACAAGGAGATTGGTTCAGAATAGGACTGGGTTCAGAGTTCTTATAACAGGGAAGTTATGAGTCACAGGTGACTTGACAGCACATAACAACAAATACATGGAGTATAATGTGGTATCAGGATTGAAGGAAGACTCTTTTAACAACCTGTGTTACACAGATGGTAAAACCTTGCTTGCTGAAAACAAGGAGGACTTGAGGCACTTGCTGCAGAACAGAGCTTCAATATGGATTGCATCTCAACATCAAGAAAGCAAATCCTCATCACTGGCCCAATAGGCAATACCATGAGAGATGGCAAGAAGTTGGAAATTATCAAACGTTTATTCTTATATCCACAATCAGCATTCTTGGTACCAGCAGTCAAGAAATCAAAATATGTGTGGCATGGGGGGAAATTGGCTATCAAAGACATCTCCAAAGCGAAGAAGAATAATGATGTCAGTTTAAAGACTAAAGTGTGCCTAATCCAAACCATGCATAATATTTACATCATTTGCTATGGTATGAAAGTTGGGCAATAGCTAAGGACGACAGAAATAGAATTAATGCCTTTTAGTTGTGATGCTGGAGAATAGTATTGAATATCCCATGGACTGACAAAAAAAACCCAAAAACCCAAACAGATAGATCTTGAAGGAAGTGTAGTTGAAGTGTTCCTTAGAAGCAAGGAGGGTGAAGTTTCATCTCAGAAATTATGAACATCTTGTTAGGAAGGCCTATTCCTTGGGTAAAGGGAGGCATCATGCTTGATAAGGTAGAGAGACAGCAAAAGAAAAGAAGAAACTCCATGACTGGCACAGCATAGGACAGGGTTCAGATCTGTTATTAATAGGGTTGTTATTACATAGGTCATAGGTTGACTTGACAGCAACATAAAAACAAGTTTTTCTAAAATTTTTGTTTTCAAAGATCATTCTATTTCCTAGAAAGTCTGCTTCTGTTGACACATGTGACTTTATTACCATTATTTTGTTAAATGAATAGTATTATGTTTGTATTTTTCTTTAATTTCTAATTTTGAAGATGACTATATAACCCACATAAACAAAGGTTCTTTAAGGTCTTAAAAATATTTTAAGAGAGCAAAGTAGCCTGAGACCAAAAAGTCTGAGAACCTCTGGGTACATAAAATCAGAATGAAATAACTAACTTACCTCTTCTCCTGAGAGATGCAGATGTGTTTTTTGAGCACTCTGTCCAGTTCCTACTGTCAATTCAGGTGGTACATCTGGAATTGTTGGAGGACCAGCAAAATTTTCTTGATTGTCATTCATAAGAGGAATTCCAAACAGTAATCTACAATGTAATGTTTTCAATTTTTTAATTTTCTTTTAATAATTTTAATGAACATTTACAGAGAATTTGGATTTCCAAATTAATAATGTAAAAGGAGTTGGGTCTCATATGTTAGCTCTGCAAAAATAAACACAGTAAAATTTTATATTTGTGCCAAATAGAGATTGTATAGAAATCAAATAATCCAATGTGGAGAATAATTTTAAACCAATTTTTTTTTATTCTGAACATATTTTAAGTTACTTTTAAGATGTTCTGCTTGTTATATTGAATAATAAATTCACTCCACAAAAGTCTAATTATAAAAGATGCAAAAATGTCTTCACTTTGTAAACACAAACCCACTCAAGTTCACAGAACACAGTGGCAATTCTTAGACCAGGCAGTCCACAATCCTAAACAGAACTGCATTCTCACATGATGGTTTTCTCTTCTTCATTCATATCTTTCTAAGATAAACAGAAAACTCTTTTGGATATACATTTTCCCTTCCAGCTCGTAAGATAGATAGATGATAGATAGATAGATAGATAGATAGATAGATAGATAGACTTAAGAATAAATATAAGAAGTACAAAACACATCAAAAAAGTTTTCATTACTTCAAAGAGAGCAAACTTTGAGACAAAAATTTACCTACTGAGCCTGCAAATGCATAAATTTTGTATTGTAACACTTATCATAAGGGACATATAGAAGAATATGGAAGAATATGAAGTGGGTTTATATCCATATATGGAAACAATAAACTTCCAAAATAACAAATTTAACTTAGAAGAAGAGCAGCCGGAATAGTCCTTAAAGATCATTTAACACTTAATTTCACATACTTTGGAT
>NW_006399850.1:4569850-4578954 GCF_000299155.1 Elephantulus edwardii | reverse complement strand
ATTTTCTGACTGCTGGTGCCAAAAGTGTTGTTTGGGGGCTTGGAGAGTGTTGTTTATAGAGCCAAGAAAGACGAAATTGTTAACAATCTCAATCTCATCTCTATCATAGTACTGCCAGTTGGTCCAGTGGTATAATCTTTGTCTTCTTGATGTTAAGGTTCAATTCATATTGAAGGCTGTAGTCCTTGACCTTCTACAGCAAATGTTTCAAATCCTCCTCAGTTTCAGCAAGCAAAGTTGTGTCATCTGTATAATGCAGGTTTTGATGAATTTTCTCCCAATCCTGATGTTTATATTCCTCCTCAAAAGAGTCTAGCTACTAGAGTAATCGGAGTGTTTCAATCTGCATATTGTAAAGGTATGAAGACAGGATGGATCCCTGACACACTCCTTTCCCAATCTTTGCTGTGTTTTAAGGTCTGCGTCTGGGTCCAAGTATAGGTCTTACATAAGCACAATCAGGCATTCTGGAATTCCTATTCTTCTCCAAGTTAGCCACAATTTGTTGTGATACACACAGTCAAAAGCCTTTGCAAATCAATAAAACATGGAAAAACATTCCTCTGGTATTCTGTTTTTGTCCAAGATGCATCTGACACTGGCAATAATGTCTCAAGTACCATAGCCTCATCTAAACCCAGCTTGTATTTCTGGTAGTTCTCTTTTCCAGTCTTTTTTTTTTTTATAATCTCTGGCAGGATTTTGTTTGTGTGTGATATTAGTGATACTGTTCAATAATTTCTATACTCTGTCAGGTCATTTTTTAAGGGAATAAATATGGATCACTTCCAGTTAGTTGGCCAGGTAGTTTTCCTCCAGATTTCTTGGTACAACGTGATGAACACATTCAGCGCAGCATCTGTCTGTTGAAATAGCTCGATTTGTATTCCATAAATTCCTGGGGCCTTGATTTTTTCCAGTTCTTCACTGCAACTTGAACTTCCTCCTTCATCACCATTGCTTTTTATTGTATGTTATTTCACAAAATTCTTCTGTCAGCCAATTCTTTTTGGTATAGTGACTCTGTATCCCTTCCATCTTCTGGATTATTCAATATTCTGCCCACAGCATCTTTAAGTTGAGGCTTGAATTTGTTCAATTCCTATAGCTTTTACAGCCCTTTTGATTTTAAGCTCTTTCACATTTCATCATAATACTTTGTTTTGTCTCCCCATACTGTCATTTGAAATCTTCTGTTTAGCTCCTTATTTCTTCCCTTTGTTTTATCTTCTCAGAACTCTAATGCAATAATAATCAGAGTCTCTTCTGACATACATCTCTGTCTTTCCTGCCTCCTCTGTCTTTGTAATGACCTTTTACATTCTTCATGGATGATATTCTCCCACAGTTCAATAATGTTTAAAGCCTCAAACTTATTCCTGAGACAGTTTTGAAATTCATATGGGATAAGCTCAAGGTCAAATTCTGGTTCCTGTGGGTATGATTTAACCTTCTTTAGTTTTAGTTTGAACTTGCATATCAGTAGTTCATAGTCTGTTCCACAACCAGCACCTGGCCTATGTTTTCACAGCTGATACTGAGCTTCTCTAATGATTCTTTCCACAGATGTAATCTATCTGAATCTTGTGTGTACTATCAGGTGAAATACATGTGTATAGTTGCTTATACATGGGACTTAGACTTAGAACTTCCTAAACTCGAGAGAGACTGGAAGCAGTATGAGAGACCAGTAGTAGCATAAGAAATAAGGCAACACAGAAGTGACTGAAGGCCTTGAGCCATCATAACAAGAGTTGGTTGAGAAGAAGGAAGTGCAAGACGGGAAATGGAAGGGAATGTTGATGGAGCAGGGAAAAGGATGGGGGGGAATACCAGCATATGGGAAAAGGGGGACCAACACCGAATCCATTCATTATTTTTGTAATGGGGAAGTGTCTTTCATCTGCTTCTTTCAGCAAAATGCTTGTCTGTCTGATATTGTTCTAAAGCTAAGCATCCAAATTAAGAGGGACTAAGGAGAAGGACTGGCCATCCACTTCCAAAATAATATGCTTGGAAGAGTAGAGGGGGGAGGGAAGGAAGATTGTCATTGAGATGTACTGACACAGTGACTGCAATAATGTCTTTAGCACAGAAGACAACTAGCAGATAGAGCAGAGTTTGGTTCTTTTATAACCAACATGGCTATAGACACTGCCGAGTATCCAGGGAAGCGACAGTGAGGCCCTGGTATGGATCCATTCATCAAGGCAATCACCCTGCCACCTGGTACTATGTTCATATGGAAAGGGCAGCTATTTTGTACTTATTGGAATAGAGACTATGGATATGAATTTGCCTTCCCTGAAGACAACGTTTCTGACAAAACTGCTATGTGTAGACTTGTGTAATGCTTTCTCTAACATCAAGATATTCTACATAACCTTGTCTTGGATAAAAGGACTCATTTCACAGCAATGAAGTGTAAACGATGGACCCAAATCATGGAATTCATAGATCCTGTCATATTCTTCTGTTATTTATAGGTTTGTTTGGGATTTTGATTGGAGATTTTAAAATCTGTTCTTTCAGAAATAAATGGCCAATCCTGCTTCTCAGTCTGTCCAAGCCTTGAGTCGCAATACTGAAGTATGCAACAGAAAACCTTAAGTGACTCAAAGAATGAAAAGAAAGCAGAAGGAATACACACCGTCACTATATAAAAATAATTGATTGACATTGAACAATTTTAGGACGTACCATATGGACAAGAACCAATGGTAATGAAAGAAGTTCAAGTTGCACTGAAGGCAATAGCAAAAAATAAAGCCCTGGGGATTGAGGCCATACCAACAGAAATGTTTCAACCAACAGAGGTAGTTGGGCATGCTCACAAATTTATGCCAGGCAAATCTGGAGATCAACCCACTGGAGTAGATCCATCTTTGTTCCCATTCCCAAGAAAGGTGATCAAACCAAATGTGGAAATTATAGAACAGTATCTTTAAATATCACATACAAGTGAAATCTTGTGCAAAATCATCCAAAAATAGCTAGAATATTGACAAAATTGCCAGAAGTTCAAGTTATACTTATAAGAGTCTATGGTACTAGGGATCCTGGTTGAAAGCAAAGACTGCCAGAAGAATGTCTATTTTTCTTTTATTTACTATGCAAAAGCATTTGACTGGGTGGGTCATAACAAACTATAGCTAGAGGAGATGAATAGACCCAGTAACTGCAGCAATGGGCGCAAGTGTTTCAGAGATGATTAGGATGTCACAGGATAGGACAGAGTTAATATCTGTTGTTCATAGGATCATTATGAGTCATACTCGACGGGACATGCCAACAACAATACACTTAACTGGTTTTGCCTCTCTAAAAATCTCAGCTCAGGATAATATTACAATTATTAAGTGATCACTGAGAACTTTGACTGAAAAAACAAATTCACTTCACTCAAGGAGAAATTTAAACATGTCCAGTCAACAAATTATGGCAAATATTGAGAGGAATGGGAATCCCAGAATATTTAATTGTGATCATGATAAATCTATATCTAGATCGAGAAGCTGTTACTAAACAGAGCAAGGGAACACTGCATGGTTTAAAATCAGGAAGGGTTGTATCAGGGATATATTCTTTCTCCACACCTACTCAATCTTTATGCTGAACAAGTAATTAATGAAGCTGGACTCTATGAAGATCAATATGAAATCAGGATTGGAGGACAACTCATCAGCAACCTGTATTATGCAGATGACCCAGTCTTGCTTACTGAAAGTGAGGAAGATATGAAACACTTGCTGCAGAAGATCAAGGACTACAGCCTTTGATATGGATTACATCCCAACAGCAAGAAAAAAATTCTCACCACAGAACCAACAGTCAACAACATGACAGATGAAGAAAGGCTTGAAGTTGTCAATTATTTCATCTTGCTTAGACAACCAATAAATACAGTTGGTGCCAGCAGTCAGGAAATTAAGAGATATATTACACTAGGTGAGTCTGTTGTCAGGGTTATTTATCTCCAAATACTGAAAAGCAGTGATGTCAGTTTGAAGATTAAAGTGTACCTTATTCAGGCCATGGTCTTCTCAATCAACTGCTAACCATCAGAGAACTAGACAATGAACAAGCATGACAGAAGAAAAATTGTTGGAGATGAGCACTGAATATCCCATGGACTTCCAGAGGAACAAATAGATATGTCCTGGAGAAAGTATAGCCATGGTGCTCCAAAGAAGGCAAAACTTTATCTCTCAGATTTTGGGCATATCTCTCATATTTTGGACTAGGCAAGGGATATCATATTTGGAAAGACGGAGCGTCAGTAAGGCAAAGAAGATCCCCAACAAAGGATTAACAAAGTGATTTAACCAATGAGTTCTAGGTATCAGAGATAATGAAGATGGGACAGAACGGGGTAGGGTTCAGATCTGTTGTTCGTGGGTCACTTTGAGTCACACTCAACTTGCTGGCACCTAATACAACAATGGTCAACATTTGCATCTCTCAGCCAAAGATAATGAATTAGTGTAGTCTGCTGTCAAAAAACTTTTGAAAAACTTTGCTCTAAATCATAAATACTGCTAAAATATCTCTACATATCTTCTATTGGTAATGCATGAGTATTAGTTTCCTCATCTGAAGCATGAAGGATTCTCCTTCCATTGACTTTCCCTTAATCCTGATGTGACTAATAGAAATGTTTCTCCATCATACCTTCACTATTACTTTCTCTGTAAATTTATCTTGCTATCTAATGTACAAAGTTCTGGAGGATATTTCATAGACTGAAGTGAACTGTCACTCACAGATGCAAATGGAGACTATTAGAGTGCTATAGTCTGCAGCAAATATTTTTCAAACTTCATTGACACTACTACATAATTAAAACATTTTATTTTCTATCATATGCCAGCATACACTAGAGTATCTAAAGTTATATTTTCATGGAATAGAGTGTTTGCATATGTTAGTGGTGGTTCTGTTGTGACAGTTCTCACAGCAAAATAAAGTGGTCATGGCTCAATCTCTGTTGTGCTTAAAGTTACTGTCACAGTCACTATGTTGATCTAGCTCATTGAGAATCTTCCTCTTTTTCATTGAACCTCTACTTTTCCAAGTATGATATTCTTTTCAGAAATTGGCCCCTCCTGATAACATGGTAACCATACTTTTACAAGTATGTAAAAAATGTGATGATAGAGCAGGGTTCAAAGCTGTCGTACATAGGGTCTCTAAGAATTGCAAGCAACTCAATGGCACTTGAATTTCTCTTGACTAGCCTGTTGTTGTTGTTCTTGTTGTTATGTGCCATCGACTTGCCTGTGACTCAGCAATGCTATGTACAACAGCCCTAAACTCTGCCTTATCTTGTGCCAATCCCACTGTCTCTAACACACCTACCCCAATTACCCCAGTCACTGAGTCAATCTACCTCATAGAGGGTCTTTCTCTCCTGCACTGTCCTTCCACCCTCCCAAGTATGACATACTTCTTCAAGGACTGATCCCTCCTTGCAACATGTCCAAAGTATGTCAGATGAAGCTTCAGAATCCTTGCCTCCAAGGAGCAGCCTGGTTTAACCCTCTCCAGAACGAACTTGTTTGTTTTCTTAGCAGTCCATGGTTTATTCAATACTCTTCTCCAACACCACAGCTCAAAGGAATCAATTCTCCACATCATATTTTATTTTAAAGTGCTAGCAGCAACCCTCTAAATCAATTTCAGTCCACAATTGGGTCATAAGTCACAATTTGGAAACCATTTACTGAGAATGCTGCTTAAAAAGGAGACTATTGATGTAGGAGATGCTAATTCACAAATGGGGTGATTTTTGGCTTTGTTTTGTTTTCCTTTGTTTAATTTTGTAATCTTTTTTTCTTTAAAATCTGCAACAAATACATATGAAAAGTGTGATTTTTCCTAAAAAAGAGGATTCTAGGCCTAAGAATAAATAAGTCTGTATAAGACTAAGTATATAACCATATAGAATTTTGTTTTACAAAATACAAGTAGGGAGGGGAAATTTTCTTTTTAATCATTGTAATGCCATTGCAACATGTAAACAGTGACATCTGGTGGAATGACATTGTTTTACTTTAAAAAAATTATCATTTATATCCTGGAAATTATGGAATCGAATTTCTAAATAATTTCTTGTTTGTTATTTTATATTAAAATATAAATATCATGAGACAATACTTTCAGGGATCATTTCTATAGTTTGTTACTAAAATATAAATATCTTAATATGAAATTTTGATTGTGCATACTAGAATGCTTTTGGTCATTATGAAGGGCATTTTAAAATGTTGAAGGAAAAGCTAAAAAGTACAGAGACTACTTGTTTAATGCAGATAAAATAGAAATGTAATTGAAGTTACACTTGATTTTAATCTAAAGTCTACCATTAACTGTGGTTTAGGGTATAGGATTCTGATGCAGTTTCTTCATCCATAATAGGAAAAACTTAAGCTTGGAAAATGCTAAGACATTCTACAGTTCTGATATATGCTTCTGAAGGACTTCTTTCACACAAAAAAAGGGGAAAAATAGAAACACCTAAGACAGAGATTAATTTGGAGGTTGTTTGGTATAATATCTTGGAGTTCACTGTTTGGATTATGCAGCAAATAACAAGCTGAATACGGGGTGGGACAGGAACAAGGAACCAGAAAATTTAAAAATGGCAAACAATTCAAGGAATTGGCAAGGATGAGGCATTAAAGCCACCCACCTATGTAGGAAGCAAATACAAAGCAAAAGACAGAGCACAATATTTCAAGTGAAGTTGAAAGATCACAAGCAGCGGTACAATACAATAATCAGCAATAGAGAGTTCTGGCATTGGACATTGGCACACAGTACTGGTGAGAAATCAATCAATGACAAAGACTAGAAAACCAGGCAATATTCAGAGACTCCAAATCTTTCAATAATCAATCAATATCAAGGTAATCTCTCACAGTTACAAAGGCAACGAGGCCTGGTCTAAGACTCAGAAACAAGTTTTGAGTTTCTCAAAAAGAGGCAAAAAGCAATAGTCAGAAAAAAACTCCCAATCTACTTGCAAAACTGGATCAGAATACAAATAACAGATTCAAGTCACTGAATGTGATCAGAATATGCTTATCTTGGGTTATTTAACTAGGATTCCTAAGACTTTTTTTCTACTTTCGGTAAGAATTTGTCTTAAAAACAGAATATGAAAATATTCACAAAAAAGCACGCAAGAAAAATATAAAAATGGCATGGCCTTTCATAAATTCACAAAGCAGGAGATTACTTAGAATCAGAATGACCTTGATGTGGATCTGCGTTTACCAGCTATGTAGTTGGACGAGGCATGTAGTATTTCTACATTGCATTTTCTTCATTTTGGAAACAGAATGATTATATCGCATAAATAGTACCATAAGGGAGCTCTGGTAGCTTATTTGTAAGTAGTGGAACAACCAAGACAAAGACTTGTAGTCCAAATCCACCAGTTGGTTGGTTGGTGGGGTAAGTGGGGTTTCTTTTTTTTTTTTTTATTTCTTGTTTCTATCCATTGGCTGGTTGGTTAGCTCTGAGTCAGTTCTGAATCAAAGGCACATAGCAACAACAACAACAAACAGTGTTGTTACTAACGAACTATAATATAAATGAAGTATACCTCAGTGCATCTTTTGTTAGCTAGTCTGTTTTAAATTCAATAGTCACTATCCTATTTTATAAGTTTGAATAAAAATTTTAGAATGGAAGCAAAATTTAGTTAATAAAATAAAAATCTATAATTAGTAGAGGCAATAAAGCGAAGTAACTTCCCATGTGGTTATCTTTAAGTTTTCTACAAATATCTCTGAAAAAATGTGAGCTGTCAAAATAATATCTATACAGTTATTTTTAGAAAATGTATGCATTTGCACAGAAAAAAGCCAAACAAACTATTTACCAGATAGTAAATACAATAGAAAAAGACCAGGTTCTAGTATAAGAGTATTAGCAATCATATAGAAAATCTATAGAGAAAACATTTTCATATCATGCCCCATCCCACTTTTAAAATCTTTGAGAATATGCATTTTGAAATGGTCACATAAGCCTGAATCTTCTGATTTTCCAGTTTAATATCTAAAAGTAATGTTCTAAAGTCTCTAACATGAATAGTTTAAAAAAATCCAGGTAAATTCATTTGATACTGCCTTTGGGCAGTGAGTAAACAGAAAAACCCAATATGAGATATATAAAATGAGTCTACAAAGCTTAGGACAGAAAGCATTAAAGGAGTTATACAGGAATTTGAAAAAATCCAACATCCCTTCCTGATAAAGACACTCAGCAAAATTGGAATAAAAGGGAATTTCCTCAACATATTCAAAAGTATTTATGCAAAACCAAGAGCCAACATCATTTTCAATGAAGACTAAAAATATTTTTCTTGCAAACAGGGACTAGACAAGGATGCTCACTGTCACTACTTCTTTTCACTACTGTATTGGAAGTGCTTGCCAGGGCAATGAGACAAGAGAAGGAAATAAAAGGCATCCAGATCAGCGAAGAGATGGTTAAGCTGTCATTATATGCAGATGATATAATAGTGTACACAAAAAACCCCAAAGACACAACAACAAAAAAAACTGTTAGAGGTAATAGGCCAATTTAGTAGAGTGGCAGGATATAAAATCAATATCCAAAAGTCAATAAGTAACAAAGAGAACTCAGAGAAGGAAATCAAGAAGGCAATACCATTTACAATAGCCAACCACAAATTGAGATACTTAGGAGTGAACCTAACCAGAGATACAAAAGCCCCATCCAAAGAAAACTACAGAGTATTTCTGCAAGACACAATAAAAGACAAAGAAATGTGAAAATATGTCCTTTTCATGGATAGGAATACTCAATATCGTGACAATTACAATCCTACTGAAAGAAATCTACATGTTCAATGCAACACCAATCCAGATACCAAATTCATTTTTCAAGGAGATTGAAAGGGAAATTATAAAATTCATTTGAAAGGCAAAAGACCCCAAATAAGCAAAACATATCTGAGAAACAAAAATGAGTTTGGAGGCATAGCTGACCTCAAAATCTACTACACAGCAGTAGTAACCAAAACAGCATGGTACTGGTACAATGACGTGCACATAGACCAATGGAACAGA
>NW_006399850.1:4556767-4568185 GCF_000299155.1 Elephantulus edwardii | reverse complement strand
AAGATAGAAATTCCATATTACTCAGCTATTCCACTATTTGGAATATACCCTGAGAAAAATGAGAACTGAGGCACAAACTGAGATTTGTACACCAGTGTTCACAGCAGCACTATTCACCATCGCAAGAACATAGAAACAGCCCAAATGTTCAACCACAAAGGAATGGATTGAGAAATCATGGTATGTTCACACAATGGAATACTATGAAGCACACAGGAGCAATGATTTTTTAAATTATTACTTAACTTGGGAGAAACTGGAGAGCATTATGCTGAGTGAACTTAGTCCCACAAGGATAAATATTATATAAAACCATTCTTGTAGAATGCGTATGAGGATCAAAGAGGGGTGGAAGAGGTTGGAAGCAGAGGGACGAGGATGAGCAGGGGGCGGGGGGGGAGTGAATCATGGGGTTGTGCAATTTGTTGGGTGGGGGGATGAATTTGTTCTTGAAAGCAATGTATTAGAATTTTATAAATAAACTAGTAGAAAATTAAAAAAATAAACTCTACTATAAAGTTATACAAGCAGCATTCTTTTGAAAAAGATTTCATTTAAGAATAAAAACACTTTTAATACAGTACTTTGTACTGTCAAGAAAAAAAATTAATACATTCATCATACAGGTAATAAAATTTCAGTTAAAACACAGATTTTTCTTGACACAAAATTAAGGACACACACACACAAAACCAATATCATGGAAATACTACACTGCGAATTTTAGGAATATTTCAATTCCAATATAGCTTGCCTCCAGAAACCCAATGAACTTGGAGAATATGCAAGTGTTCAGCTCTTTCATTCATAGGGTCACTATGAGTTGTCTATGACTTGAGGCACTTAACAACAACAACTACAGAAAATGAAATCATTGCTATGAAAAAGAGGTTTGAAAGATGGATCGAATTTAAAAGCTGATAGAGAGTAGCAATAATAAAAATCCAACATGTGGCTAATCGATATTTCTGAAGAATTGTTCAAAACAAGTGAGATTGATATACTAAGGAAAAAAAAAACCAAAAAAAAAAACCTGTAGAGCTTTTTTCTCTTATCCAAGGGACTTTCTATATCCTCAGCAGGATGAGGTGAGAGGAGCAGAATAGAAACAATCCTCTCCAAAACATGTGTTAGTCAACTTATTTAGTGTTAAACAAAATTTAAAATTCTAAATAAAAAGTTGGGTTTAGATTTTTCTTTTGCAATATTGAAAAAATATACAAGCAATTAAAGAAAAAATCATGTAGACAAATGTTGGCTAATATAACAAATTATAAAGAATAAGTAAGAAGCCAAAAAAAGAAAGTATATTAATTAAATAAGAAGACAAGGGTAAGGCCAAACTGGAGACAAAATGGCAGGTTTGCTGTGAGATGCTGTCAAAGGATGAGGACAAGTGTGCCTAGTAGCAAATTTTAAAGCAGTGTCTCTTCAAAAACACTTTTTCATACCACCTGACAACCAACTTAGAGTCGCTATGGCAGTAGCATCAGTAAAGCAGGAAATGTCAGAATTGTTTTGTGACATTTCTTTCCAATTCAAAATGGAGTTTTATGTTGTGTTTGTCATAAATTTATGTGTTCTTCTATTCCAGATGACTATAATTGCAAGATTGAGCTTGCTTTGACATCTGATGGCAGGAAGAGAGTATACTACCACCCTTCTGTGGACATTCCATGAACACACAAAACCCATCCCTCAACTCAATCCTGTTCATAATAAAGAAACACATGATCAAGTGCTGAAAACCAGATTAGAAGTAAGATTAACCTACTGAGAACAACTTGACAAAATGTTCTTTATATTAAGCATCATTCATATCTTCATGGAGAGCATCACAGATGTAAGAAATTAATCCTGTAAAAGATGATTGGCAGGATCTCTAGAAACTATGCACTTTGATAAGTGTCAATACTTGTAAAGGGTTTCAGGCCTTCTGTTCACAGGGT
The DNA here is from genome assembly GCF_000299155.1 of Elephantulus edwardii. Lineage (NCBI taxonomy): Eukaryota > Metazoa > Chordata > Mammalia > Macroscelidea > Macroscelididae > Elephantulus > Elephantulus edwardii. The sequence goes on along the minus strand of NW_006399850.1, from coordinate 4,566,236 downwards.
CACTATAGGCATGCTCGACTTGAAGGCAATCAACAACAAAACAACAACATTGGGAATTAGAAATTATATTCTTTGTCTCACTTGAGGAAATATAGAGTGTTATATTCACTGCTGTGTCAAATAATTAAAAATATTTTGTATATTAAAAAATAAATAAGATCAAATACATTTCCTATGACAATAAATATAGAATGAGTCAAATTATTACAAGAGAATAAATTTCTGATTAGCTTTAAACATATCCAAATCTATACAATCTACAAGGGACACAACTAAGAATGGAAAGGCATATACCGTAAAGAAAGCAAAAAATAAATGTCAAGATAAGAAAAGAGTTAATGGAAAATTTACAAAGAAAAGGCTATGATTAACAGATTTTTTTAATTTCTTTATATACACACATAAAATTTATATAATAACTTATCTGTTTGTATAGCTAGCACATAGACCATTACCTCAGCTTTTTATTATGGTTACAGCACATCTTATTGTTAGTACATAGCATACAATGTCACCTCTTGATGGAATATAAGTTATTTCTAGTTATTAATTATAACTAAAGGTGATATTGTTAATGCCTTTGTATGCTGTTGTTGGTGTTAGGTGCTATAGAGTTGACTACAAATAACAGTAACCCTGTGAACAACAGATTAAAACATTGCTCAATCGTGTCCCATGTTCACTATCTCAACCATGCTCAAGTCAATGTTAGTTAAGCACTACCAATTTTCATATGGAAATGAAGCAACTGAAAATGCTATGGCTTGAGTCAGGTGCACCTTACTCTTTAAACTGATATCCTTTCACTTTAGCATCTAAAAGAAGTAGCACGCAGCAGATTTAACTAATACAACAATGTGGAATTAAGATTATTAATGGAAGATTCACCAACAACCTATATTATGTAGATAACACAGCCTTGTTTGCAGAAAGTGAAAACTGTCTTTGCATATTTATTAAATATTCATTTTCAAGAATTTGTTAGGGTATATTCAGAGCAGTGATATTGCTGACTCAAGAGTTATATATTTTTAAATTTTGTGAAACACGGCACAGCATGGATAAATATAAAAGAAATTATGCTGGCTGATACAAATCAGTCATAAAAGGACAATTATGGTATAAAATCATAGCATTTTCAGTTGCTTCATTTCCATGTGGAAATTGGCAGTGCATAAAGAATATCCAGGAAGAATTAATGCCTGTGAATTAGGATCTTGAAGAAGAATATTGAATATCCCAAGGACTTGCAAAAAAATAATCAAATGTGTTTGAGAAGAAGTGCAATTGGAATACTCATGAGATACAAGAATGAAGAAATGTCATCTCTCATGCTTTGGCCATGTTGTCAGGAGGCACTAGTGCCTAGAAAATGACATTAAGCTTGGAAAAGTAGATGATCAACAAAACTCAGGAAGGCTGTTAAGGAGATGACTAAAAATGATGGAAAGCTGGATGGGTGGCAAAGCTATTGCCATTGGCATCTTTCACATGAACCACATCGAAAGAGCTCTCGCTGTTGGTGATCACACCAATTCTTCCCAGGTTAGCACCTCCAGCCACCATACACAGGTTAACAGTGTCAAACCTGATGAAATCAGTAATCATTCCAGTCTCTCCAAACCAATCTGAATTGTGTCATTCACCTTGATGAGAGGATCAGGGTTGGATGGTTCGAGCATCATGGGTCACCAGATGAGAGATTCATTTTGTGTGCACAAAGATCTTTCTTACTTTGCATAACTTGTACTTTGCTTCCTCGGGTGTAATGCAGTGAACAGCAAATTGACCCTTGGTGTCATAGATCAGACAGAAATTCTCTCCTGTCTTGTCAATGCTGATCACATCCCTAAAACCATCAGGGTAGGTTATATCAGTTAGGACCTTGCCATCAATCTTAATGAACTGCTGCATGCAGACTTTTTTAACCTCATCTCCTGTCAGGACATACTTAAGTCTGCTTCTTAAGAAAATGATCAGTGACAGATATTCTCTCAGTTTGTGGGATCAGTAGATGACTGGGAGCAAATACACCACTAAGTTTGTCCAGCATCCAATGCCTTGGAGCTGCTACACACTTCAGATGTTTCTTGGGACCACTAGCCATGGCTTTGCTGGGCATGGAAAGAAAAGCTTAACAATTTCAATGCCCATCACAGCAAGTATTTTCATGTATGCAAAACCATAGTTTAAAATTTTTTCTCACTGTTTTGATTTGCATTTATATAATTATGAATGAGACTGGGTATCATTTTATATTTGTTAGTAATTTGTATTTCTTTCTCTTTAAACTATATCCTTCATACATTTTGCAGTTGTGTTGGTTTTATCTTACTACTTTCTAGGAGTTCCTTTGTAAACAAGTCCTTTGTAGCTTTAGTGTGCTGAAAATATGTGATCCTAACTTGTAGGTGAAGAAAAGCAGCTTATACAGCATTTTTTATAAAAAATCCAAACCTGTAGTATACAAATCAATGAGAGCGCTTGTGTGGCTAACAAAGGCTGCACCTCTCTGATTGTTTGAATTGAACCCACCAGTGGCTTCTCAAAAAAAACAAACAAACCCCAAACATGAGTCAGCTCTTCTCTTGTGATCTGCAGGCTCCAAAAACCTATGGAAGGCATCTAACCAACAGGACCTAACACCAAAAACAGCAAAGACATTAATTATTTCACCTTTAGTTATAGTTAACTAATCAATTCAAACCATCAGAGAAGTGCAGTCTTTAAGTTAGCAGCACGGTGTTCTCTCCTTGACTTATATACCACTGGTTTGTTTGGTTTGGTTGAGTTGGGGAGATTTGGGGGGGGGGGTTAACACTATTTAAACTGGTCTGTTCCTTACTTTTCTTCATCTACAAATTGTTACTGTTGTTGTTAGGTGCCGTAGAATTGTAGACTAATAGCGACCCTATAAACGTAAGGCCTGAGCACTGTTCATAGAGTGAATCTACAAATTAGGATCACATATTTTTAAGTTGGAAGCAAGCGTGGCATCCACTTCCGAAACAGCTTGCCTCTGGAAACTCTACGAATGTGGAGAAACGATGAAAGATATACAAGTATTCAGGTCTTTGATTCATAGGGTCCCTATGAGTCGTCTACAACAACAATAACAACAATTTTTCAGGATGGCAATGAGAGAGATATAATTAGATATGTAAGTATTTATGTGTATATATAATCACTAGTACATGTTTACTGTGATTATCTTTGAGAAGACAGGCATGCAGAATTTCTTTCCTGTTTCTTTATGTACCTTTCATTCTACTGGATTTCTTGACCCTTTCACTGTAATCATCCTCCCATTCCCAGCCCTTAGGGAATGCCACTGCTAACTTAAAGGCCATACCTATATGGTAATCTGAATTTACAAGGGACTTCTTGGGAAAAAAATGAGCAATTTCCTCTTTTCATGATTTATAGTTTTAGAAACTCCCTGAAGAGTCAGCGAGGGGTCAATTTTAACTCTATGACAATGAGTTTAAGTTTTGACTGTCACACAATATTTTACACCTAAATTGTTTTGTTTTTGCTTTTTGTTTTGTTGTTGTTTTTGGTAGTTAGTTCCTCTCCCTACCTACCCACCCCACCCCCCACCATCATCAGTACCTTGAAGATCTTTCCCTGACAATTTAGACAACATAGGCTTATTCTCTGTACCACAATCCATATGTTAGTTTGTTTTACTGTGGTTGTTGTGTAGTGTTGTGATACTGGAAGCTGTGCTAGCAACATCTTAAAATCCTAGAAGGGTCATTCACATGGTTAAGGTTTCAGAGAAGTTTCCAAACTAAGACTGACTCAGAGGAAGGGCTTATTGAACTAATTGTGAAAACTAGTCAAAGAAGACCTTCCAGACAACAAGAGAACAGTATCTGATATAGTGCTGGAAGAGGAGCCCCTTAGGCTAGAAGACACTCAAAACATGGATGGGGAAGAGCTACCTCCTCAAAGAAGAGTTCACTTTAATGAATCAGACAGAGAAAAATTGTTGAGATCTCTATTTACCGATGTTGCATAACTCAAAATGAGAATTAACAGCTGCCTCAAAGAAGATGAGCTGGCACAGTGGCGGCAACAATGGGTTCAAACATGGAAAGGGTAATGAGGTTAACATAAATCTGGACACAGGTTTGCTCTACTATACAGGAGCCTTGAAAACTCGCTCAAGAGCCAGCTAGGAGTTGAGCTAGAACTAACAGTTGAAGTTAACAGCAACTAATGCAACCACATTCTCTGTACTATTTGCAGTGTCCCACTGTACAACCATTTGTATAACTAGTGCTGAACTGAAGGCCAATCACATTTATTTTAAAGACATTTCCTAGTTCCTGTCTTGTTCCATTTCAATCCATTACCTACCATGTAGCCAGAGTTATTCACTAATACCACAAATATTTATTAACTGATTAATACACGAGGCATTCTTCCAGGCACTGGGGTCAGAGAGCTGAACAAAGTCCCTCTTCGCTTAAAGCTTACATTCTAGGTGGAGGACTATAGATTTCAGATTATAACAACAAATAAACAAAAAATAGTACAGAATTCTTTGAGGGTGGTTCAGGGAGGCAGTCAAGGCAAGATTTGAAGGAAAATCTAATTAGAGCAAAGGCAGCATGGAGAAGGCCAAGTCCAATCTCTACTCTATAGGGGGGAACTGCCCTTATCAACAACATTCACAAAACAAAATTAATTCCCGTGTGTAAAGCTTCACTGCAGTGACCACATAAACTTCACAAAGTAAGTAATGTTCATACTTATGGGCTTTGTTGTTGTTAGGTGTCCTAGAGGCCAGTACAACCTCATATCAACCATAAGCACAATTGATAAGAACCTTGTCCTATTCTGTGTCACCATCACAATCTCTAACATACTCATTGCTGTAGTCATTGTATCAACCCATCTGGTTAAGGGTCTTCCTCTCATTCACCAACCCTCTCCACCTCCCAAAGTGAGGTGTCCTTCTCCAAGAAATAGCACCACTGGACCAATTGTCAGCACCATGAGAGATGGAGAAGAGACTGAGGTGGTTAACAATTACAATTTGCCTGGCTCCATAATCAATACTCTTGGAGTAAGGAAACCAACAGATGAATTGGATTGGGAAAATCTGCTGTCAGGGATCTCTCCGGGGTACTGAAAAGTATGGCTGTCAGTCTAGAGACTAAGGTGCACCTAATCCAGGCCATGGTCTTCACCATTACTTGCTAAGCATCAGAGAGCTGGACAGTGAGTAAAGATAACAGCAGAAGAATCAACACCTTTGAGTTGTGGTGCTGGAGAAGAGTCTTGAACATAGAATGCACCACCAAGAAAACAAATAAATCTGACTTGGAGAAGGTGAAACAAGTTTCTCCTTGGAGGCTAGGGTTTTGAGCTCTCTCTCACATACTTTGTACATGTGGCCAGGAGGGACTGGTCTTTAGAGAAGAACATCATGCTCGGAAGGGTGGAGGGACAGCACAAGAGAGGAAGACCCTAGATTAGATGGATTGATACAGTGACTGGAAAAATGGGATTAAGTGTGTTGGAATCAGTGAGACTGGCTTAGGATAGTGCAGGCTTCAGAGCTGCTGTACCTAGGGTCGCTACAGGTTGCAGACAACGTGATGGCACATAAAAATATGCCCAAATCATGTGATTCAAAACTTTGTTATTTTTCCCTTCAAGGTGCACTTTGGCTGTACCTTCTTTAAAACATCTATTCTTTTGGTAGTCTATGGGATATTCAGTGCTCTTTTCCAACACCACAACTCAAAGACATCACTTCTTTGTTTATCATCCTTACTCATTGTCCAGATCTCAGATGCATAGCAAGTGAATGAAAAGACCATATCCTGAATAAGGCACACTTTAGCCCTCAGACTTACATGATTTCTCCTCAATGATTTGGAGAGGTCCTTAACTACAGATTTTCCAAGTGTGATATGTCTCCTGATCTCCTAACTGCTGATAACAAGGATGATGACTGTGGATCCAAGTGAAATAGTCATTAACAGTTTCAATATTTTCTCTATAAATCATAACATTGCCTATTGGTCCAGTAGTAAGAATTTTTGTTTTCTTGAAAAACAAATATTTCTTGAGAAAAAGTTTAGTTTTCTTCTTTGATTGTAGGTATGCAATCCATATTGAAGACTGTATTCTCTGAATCTTCTGCAACAAGGACTTCAACTCCTTTTCACTTTCAGCAAGCTAGGTTGTGTCATCTGCATAACGAAGGTTATTGATGAGTCTTCCTCTAAGCCTGATGTCATATTCTTCTTCATAGAGTTCAGTTTCTCCAATAATTTGCTCAACATACAGGTTGAATAGGTATGGGAAAATGCTAAAACCCTGACACACACTTTTCTTCATTTTAAAGCTGGACAATGGCTAAGTATGAGAGAAGGAGAATTAATGCCTTTAGGCTGTGCTGCTGGAGAGTGTTGAACAAACAGGTTCATCCTGAAGAGGGTGAAAGCAGGCTGTTCCTTGGAGGCAAGGATGTTGAAGCTCCACCTTACATACTTTGGGCATGTTTCAAGGAGGGACCAATACTTGGAAAGGGATGTCATGCTTGGAAGAGTGGAGGAACAGCACAAAAGATGATGACCCTGGATGAGAAGGATTGACTCAGTGGTTTGGGAAATGGGGATGGGTGTGTCAGAGACAAAAAGGTTGGCTCAGGGTAGAGCAGATAAGGTCTCTATGAGTTGTAAGCAACTCTATGGCACAGAGCAAGAGTAGTGCTCCCTTATACTGTTGGTACAACAGCCTCTAGGTTTAGGTATAAGTTTCTCATAAGCACAATTAAGTATTCTAGGATTCCCATTCTTCTAAATGTTAGCCATCATTTGTTATAATCACATATTCAAATGTCATTGTAGAGTCTAAAGTAGAAATAAACATTCTTCTGGTATTCTTTGCTTTCAGGCAGAATCTATCTGGCAATGATGTCCCTAGTGTCACAGCCTCTTCTAAATCCAGTTTGAACTTCTGGCAACTCTTATCTGTGTACTGTTCTTGCAGGTTTTAAATGTTGTTTATTGCTGAGTATGGCCTTTGAGCTGTGGTGCTGGAGAAGAGTATTGAGGGTACCATGGACTGCTAGGAAAACAAACAGATTCATCCTGGAAAGGGTTAAACCGAGTGGCTCCTTGGAGGCAAGAATTCTGAGGCTCCTTCTAACATACTTTGGATATGTTGTGAGGAGAGACCAGTCCTTGGAGAAGGACATCATGCTTGGGAGGGTGGAGGGACAGCACAGGAGGGGAGGGCCCTCTATGAGGTGGATTGATCCAGTGACTGGGATAATTGGGATGGGAGTGTCAGAGACAGTGCTATTGGCACAGGACAGAGCAGAGATTAGGGCTGTTGTACATAGGGTCGCTGTGAGTCGCAAGCAACTCGATGGCACATAGCAACAACAACATGGTTAAGTCAGAACTGACCCACAGTTGACCCTCCAATGGGTTTTCAGGGGCAGTAACTCTTTGGAAGCAGAAATGGCATCCACCTCCTAAACAGCATGACTCTGGAAACTCCATGAACTCTGATAAATAATGATGGTTATAGAAAGATTTCAGGCCTTATGTTCATAGAGTTGCTCTAAGTCGTGCTCAACTCCACAGCAATCAACAACAACAACAACAACTCACAGAGGAAGAGATTGGCCATCTTTCTCCCACAGAGAAACTGGTGGATTTGAACAGCATGCCTGCGGGTTGGCAGTGTAGCTCCTTACCACTAGGCCACCAGAGCGCTTTCATTTTTTTAATAATTAACTATAATTCAGGTTAACAGCAAGCTATAACCTCTAAGTCCAAAGAGCTTCTCACTTAACAGCACAAAACAGTTCTGGTACAGGAACCTGTGTCCCTGAAGGACGCACAATGTATTCTCTGCTTTCTCTTCTTCTCTCCTGGTGAGATTCTCACTTTCTGCAGCTGAATCTGCTCAATTTATAGTGAGACTAGCCAAATCTCTTAAGGATAGACTAACATACCCTATCTGCATGAGGAAGAAATGGCTCCTAAAACTCTTGATGATGTTTGCAGGCCAGACAAAGTTGAGAGCTGGATCAAATTAAAGACAATGGTTTAGGGAACCCAAACTTTGAGCAACAGATCCATTATACAACAAAAAGTCTCTTTCAGAAAAAGGAAACAGCAAGTTCAAAGTTTCAATGATGCGAATGTATATTCAGAACAGAAAGGAAGCCAGTGGGACTGAAGTGCATTAAATAGTTGTGTTAAGTAATTATAAGGGCAGAAAGAGGCAAGTGAGCCAAACCCTTCGGGTAACTGTAGAAATTATAAGAATTTTGAGTGAATCAGAAAACCCCAAGAAAGCTAAGAGGAAAGATGTGGCATGATTTGTGTAACATTTTCAAGAGAGCATACCATTGGAAGAGGAGAAGGAAGAGAACCAGTATGAAAGCTGATTCAGTAAACCAAAGGACTAATAATTTTCATTTAGCCAGGCTGAAGTAATGCAAATTGTCAAATATAATAGCCTTCTTATGTTTCATAAGCAGGACAGAGAAACAAGAAGGAAGGAACCTGGGGCCCTGAGTTACCTTATAGAGCAGTTCTTAAATATTAAACAAGAGAAAAGTCAATCTTTTTTTTTTCTTTTTTCCTTTTTCTTTTTTCTTTTTTAAGCCACTATAACTCATGGACCTCCAAGAAAACAAATAGGTCTGTCTGGGAGAAACATACAAATCTTTCCTTGAGGCTAGGATTTTGAAACTTATTCTCATACACATGTGGCCAGGAGGGACCAGTCCTTGAAGAAGGATATCATGCTCAGAAAGGGAGAGAGACAGTGCAGGAGAGGAAGACCACGAATGAGATGATGGATTGATACAGTAACTAGGACAGTGGCATTAGGTGTGTCAGAATCGAGAGACTGGCTCAGGATAGGGCAGATGTCAGAGCTGCTGCGTTGCTATGAATTGCAGGCAACTCGATGGCACATACCAACAACTTGAGTTCTATCTGCTGCTTAGTCTCTATATTATACATCTATTATTTATGTAAGTGATATAGCTATAATTTAGACACATATTTCTGGATCTTAAGGAATAGGTCAGGATCAGAAATATAAATGAAAGTCATCAGACTATAGATAATATTTAAAGTTTTGGTCTTACTAATAAAAATCACCTAGGAAGATCGGGTAGAAAAGAAAACCCAGAGTAAGTCATGGGTACTTCAATATTTAGAGGTCAAAGGTATGAGGAAACACCAGAAATGGAGACTGAGAAGGTATAGCCAAGTCTAGAATAGAAAAGAAAGAGAAACGAATTTCAATAGCCAACGGATGAGAAGTGTTTTAAGAAAGAATGATAGACTCACTCAAATGCTGCTAGGAAGTAAAAATGAAGACTGCAGTATGTTAATGAAAATCTAGTCAAATAAGTCTCCCTCAAAAATCCTACCAGTAGTTAATCAGTCAATGTACTTTGACTGAAAAAGGGGGG